>NW_010362784.1:0-192 GCF_000414095.1 Morus notabilis
TAATATGGTGAGATATTGAATGAATGTATTTCGCATAATAAGATTATGTAGAATAAAGGCACAGACACAATATGAATTTCTAATAATTTCTGTTAAACATAGAAATTCTAATTGAGTTTACCGATTGTCATATATAGGATGATCTTAATCCTGAGTTCTTAACAAACTCCTATTTATGGATTTATGTCTTTT
>NW_010362784.1:225-3366 GCF_000414095.1 Morus notabilis
GAGACATAATGAAATAGGTAGCTAGGAATGTTATTATACGAGATGGAATCCATTCCTTCTTGAGAAAGAAGTAGATAAATAATTCTCTTGAGTGTTGATTCGGTACTTGGATTAGTAAGAGCGCTCTGGTTCATGAATGTGTTTTATGAATCACTATCCATTAGAGAATCAATGGTACTCAAGGATGCAGATATAATTAGAGAGGTTAACAGATTCTACCAGACTCTAATTATGAATTATTTATGGAGGATTGATCTATATGTAATGACTATATCAAATGGACACTTCGCAGTTTAGAAGTAATTAATGTCTATAATTTTGAGAGTTCAATTCAAAGTTTATAGTGGAGTAACTATTGGAATTAATAGAATTAGTTAATTAATTAAAGTGTTTAATTAATTATTAATTCTATTAGAGTTCGGGATTATAGGTCCATAAATCCCCGCGTCGTCTTTGTAATTCTACTAGACACAAAGGGCAAAATGAGAATTTTAGAGTTACGGAATTCTAAAAATTAAATACTCGAAAAATAATTAATTGAGAATTAATTATTATTTAAATAATGTGATTATTTAAATTTGAATTTGAACACATCTAGATTTATCCATTTAAATTTATTTAATAAATTGTTCAATTTAGAATTCAAATTAATTTAAGTTTGACTTAAATTCGAATTTGAATTTGAATTAAAATTAGACTACAGGATAAAGGATGATTTCTCTTCCTTCCCTATCTGCATTTTGACACCACACACACAGGGTTAAAAAAACCCTAAGTGTGGCCGGCCACCTTATAGATAAGGGGAAGATATTTTTGTTCCGAAATTCAAATTAGAGATAGGGATTTGATTCTGTTTTGAAGTTTGACTTCTATTCTTTAAATATGAGAATGATAGAAAATTGTGAAGACAATTTTTGAAATATTTTCAGCCCAAAAAAGGTTGTGGCCGAATTTACACATTAGGAAAAAGAGAGCAAATATTTTTCTCTCCAAAAAATTCACATCGTGCATGCGTTGGTGTTTGTGAAAATTTGAGTGTTTCAGAAACCTGTTTTGTCTCACGTGTGCCCACACACACATTTAAGTGGAATTTAGGAATTGACGTGGAAGACTTGGTATTCTAAACACAAAAATTAGAGTAAGGACTGTTCGTGGTCAAAGAACTCAAGATATCATCCAAGTCGGCTTCCAGGTATTTTTTCAGATTGAGTTCTTGATATATAAATTAATGCGATTAATTTATTTGTGCATAAATTAATATAATCTATAAAGTATCTCAAAAATTTTGTAAAAATTTTTGTTATACACGATCCGCCTTTTCGCTACGCTTCTGCACCCGAATTCGATTCGGGAACCAGCAATGTTTCTCATCCACAGCTAGGTTTATTTTGTTTGAGAATTTATCTCTGTAATTATGCAATCCCTGTAGCATCATGATACAGACCTTTAGTGTGGGATTCTTGGTGCTGATTACAAATACATGTAAAAAAAAAAAAAAAGCCTTTTTTTAGGGAGAAAAAACCTTCAGGATTCCTTTAATTCGAAACCCCTACATCTTATGGTCCTAATTAAATTAATTAATTTTGTTTTTTATTTTGTTATTTTTTTATTTTTCAAATTTACTCTTAGGAGATATTGCTAAGTATGAAGTTTCAACCCACAAATAGTTCCTGCTAGTGAAATCTGTTGTGCATGTGCATATGCTATGATTCCGATCGTATTGAAAGATTCAGTTGAAGAAAATGGTTTATCGAACAGTCAGCAACAAGAAAATGAAAACGACAACGAAAGAGAGCTGACAAACAGAATAAACGATAACACCGCAAAATAGACTTGAACCTAAACGACATTAGAGGAGTACAAATAAGTGATAATAATTTCAAATCGACTGAAATAGCAAAAACGGAGAATATAATAAGAAAAATAAAGGCAGAATTTGCATTCGAGCGAAAAAAAAAGTAATAGGGAATAGTTCCGTTTTTGTTTTGATTTTCTTGTTAGACTTATCCAATCAAAAATTGCCATGTGTTAATTCCAACTATCCTATTGGTTAATTCCTCGTCTAAATTACTTTCTTTACCTGCACTCAATTTATTGGGCCCTGTTTCGTCTAGTTCGAATTTTATTGATTTAAATTTTTTATTTAAACACATAAATTTAAATTGTGTAGTTTAAATTAGTGTTTAGGTGTGTAATTAAAATTTTAATTTGTATTTAATAAGTGTGAAAAATAGAGAGTTGTTAACTTTTTACTAGGTGTGAAAAATAAAGAGAGTTGATAGCTTTTTACTGTTTAAAAATAATTTGAATTGTTGAATTTTAAGAGCAGTTAAACTCTAAATTGAACAATTTAACTCAATTTAAATGGAGTTACTAAACATAAATTTAAACTATATTCAACATTAAAACTGAGTTGAACTGAATTAAATCAATGAAATAAACATGGTAAATACGTTTCACATTATTATTTTTTCCATCATAAATATTTTGACAAAATATAAACAAAAAAATAAATAAAAGCAACCAGTCCCATACCAAGCTAAAAAATAACGACAACTAGTTGAGCGGAGATCATCATCCGCGAACGAAAAGCAAAAAACAAAAACTAATGTTTAATGTTAAAAGTCTGTCTTGCCCGACAACTGATTGATGATTGAGGAGAAAAAGAAGAAGAAGAAGAATGGTAATAGTTATGGATTTGGAAGCTCCGAAATCCAAGTTTCAAAGTCTGTCGATATTCTTGTTGCTCTTTCTCCTTCCCACAACTCTCGCTGATGGTGTCACTCCTGGGGAAGCTAAACAACTCAGAGACGAGGTAATTATATTTATAATAATGTAATAATATCATCCCAATTTTCGCCTTCTACAATTCTCTAAAGCCGGAAAATTTCTGGGTTTTATTTTAATCTTTCTTTGCCTTCATTTGAATGCCAGTGATCTGTATTTAGCCCTTGCTTTGCTATGTTTTCGGATTTTTTTTTTCTTTTTTTAAGTGAAAATGAAAAATTCAAACTTCGCCAAGGTTTTCTTAGAATTTATTTTTCTGACTTCTTTTTTTAGTGATAATTTAGAAAAGACTCGAACTTGCCATCCCCATAATTCAGTTTTGCCACAAAAAGCCATTTTTTTTTTCTTTTTTTT
>NW_010362785.1:0-879 GCF_000414095.1 Morus notabilis
TTGGGAAGTTTTAATTGTAATCCCAATTAATCTCTAGTGCTATAAATAGATCCTTATAGGAGTAAGCTAGGTTGTATAAATCTTTTTTTTTTTTTTTTTTTGTGAGAAACAGGCAGTTATCTTTTTTGCACGCCATATGGAATTCCTAAGCAGTCCCCTTAAGGTAAGAGGGGTTGGATGTAGAACTGAGAATACGAAAATTCAACAGTGTCTACATACTCGTTGAATCGTGGAGAACGAGAATAGGGAGTAAGATGAAAAGGCTTTGGAATGCTTTGATCATCCATAATTGTTTTTGACCAATGGAAATAAACAAACATTATAAACGATTATTTTATATCACTAAATGAGTTCCATCTACATTTATGAAATCTTTGAAAAATCTCATTCTACTACTTTTTGTGCTTTCATAAGCAACAACCCATTGCAACTCTAACCTACAACCACTTGATTGGGTTTTGGGCATTTATAAGAAATACCACAAAAATCCATGTCTTAGATTGATTTATGCCATAAGAAAAAATGTTTTTGCGGAGAGTTATTTGCCACCATACTTAGAAAAAATTAATGTACTCCTATAGTATCATATTAAGATACCAAAAGTAGTCAACTGCGGAACACAATATATACTTAAAACCCGTTTGTTACATATACTCAAGCTCAAATCATTAATTTTATTACAATAATTTTTTCTCGCAAAAGATATGAATTTCAAACGTCAGAATCAAGAATCATAGTTTGAGTATATTTTTCAAACAGACCCTTAGATGTATTTGTTGGGAATGGTGTCCTAGAATGCATTAGATGTAATCATATATTTATTATTTATGTAATAAAAGAGTTTATTCATTATTTTATGTGCATATATTATTGAATATT
>NW_010362786.1:0-20104 GCF_000414095.1 Morus notabilis
TATATATATATATATATATGCTCCGGCAAATCCATTATGGAGCTACTTTCCGGATCCCTGGACACGGAGGTCACTCACACAATATCCTCTAATAAGGCTGCTGCAAGTTGACCCATAACAACAAAAATTCGTTTTCATACTGCAAAACGATCCTTTAGGCACACATCCTCCTATATCTTGACACGTACCCGACATGTCAAATCCCGGGTTACGTTTGCATGTAAGTTGCCAACCACAACACAAATTGACTAAGTCGCAATAGTCACCTGCGACACCACAGTTTTGCGGAGGCATTCGCATGATCTCATCCGTCATCTTCAGCTTTCTAGTACTGATCATGTTATCAGCTGAATACTCCGTAGCATACGTCGCCACCACAGCAACCATTAAAATCAGCCCCGCCAGTAGCTTCTTTACTGCAATATTATTCTTAGTACTGATCGCCATCTCGGACCACCTAGATTCAATATTGATATTGTAAAACGAATACATATAATATTTTGTGGAAGCTTACTTTGTTGCACATGAAATTAGGATGTACTGTTCCATGCATAATTGAAAAACATGCAACACAACAATATTTACATGATCTTGTATGGGGGCTCGTAGTATAAAATATGAATGCCACGAGCTTTATGATCTCGAGATATATCCACAATATTAGTAATATTAGAAAGATACCCTGTACTGCTTTTAATCTTGGTTAGCACTATCCTACTTCTATCAAATTTTTCATGTGGTAGTGAAAGAGGAGATACAAGACGGCGTCGAGACCACCCCATGTCCAACACACACACACAAACACAACCGTATTACCCAGATATATAATTGTTTATGCCCCGGGCATGCATGATTTAGTGAGAATGAACAAATAAAAAAGAAAACTAGTTCATAAATATAGATACATGTTTATATATGCACAAGCATGATGGCGTGGACAGGACCAAATAGAAAGAAGATTAATACATAAGTGATATTAAAACTCGAATAATATATAACTTTGTGAATATAGAATTTTATTGAAAGTTATAAAACTTACAATATACTTTGGAAGGAAGGTTTAGAAGGGAAATCAGAGAGGTAGGATTTCTATTAGAGAGATGTTGTGCCTCACTTACAACTTAGTGATCAATTTATAGAACTTCCAAAGTGTACTGTGACACCTACCGAAATGGTGTTTACTGTAGATCGACAATATTTGGCGAATTATTTAATTGGTAAAATTTTGGATAAATCCCACAAATATAACGGTCTTAAAGTCTTGTCGAGATTGCTTCAGGATGAATACAACTACCATGTGGATAGTCTTTAGCTTGTCCGAGGATTATGAAAGCCACAGACCGATGGGTCTTCATATATATATTTTGCTACCATGTGGGTAGTCAGAACGTTTCGCCAGGATTCTTAAATCCACAAACCACGAGGGTCCTTATCTTTTGTTACCATGCATGTGGGTCTTCGTCTCTTCTTGATAACGGTATAATAAGAAAAGGCCATCCATTGGACAGTTTGGACTTGTGCACCTTTATATAATACTAGTTGAGGCAGCACCTTAAGTTGTAATTGATATTTTTATGATATAGATTGTGCATAAAAGTGAATACGAGAAAAACTTTACCTATATAGAGATTCAAAAAGAAATAGGGTTATTTACATCGTCCCAAAGATATATATCTCATTTATTTTTGTCGTCCATATTTACTTTTAATAAACTATCCTAATATTTATGCAATATTGAACAATTTCGATCACTCAGTTAGTAAACAGTGACGAAGCAAGAAGTTTTTGTGAAGGAGGCTAATTTTAATTATCTTAAGTTGCAACGTATACACATTTTAAAGAAAAACATACATATTTCAAAGAAAAAATATACAAGTGTCTCTCCCGGAGACATTACGCGTATATATATATATATATATATTTCATCTTCTCAGTGACTTAATCGTTTTACGTCATCATCTTCCGACAAAAATATTTCACTTATGATGTGACTTTTCCTTATCCCAATTTATATTAGATCTATACTATTACTATTTCAACCTCAACCCCATATCGCTCTAAAAATGTACTGAGGTTAGTTATCTCGGTTTTGTATTAGGTGGAATTATGTTCTTGCCTTTCAGTCAATAAAGTAATATATATATATATATATATATAGATATATAATTTTTTTTTTGTTGACGGTTGGAACATATCTTTTGATTGAGGAAAGTTCAACTTTATGGGCTGCATCTTTTGAGGAATTCTAAAACATGCTAATATTCTGTCAATTATATATTTAATTATGTAATATACTATCAATAGTACTTAATAATTGACAATTTGTGATTTATGGTTATTTAAATAACTGACAATTAATAATTAATGGTTATTTAAATAATCGTTACCAAAAATTGATCATTTAATATATCAAATAATAAATTACTAAATGACTATCAGTAATTATTAAACTAATTGTTTAATTAATTAACTAAAAGTTAATTATTTAATTAGAAAATAGAATATTAATAAATTATTTATGCACTAATTATTTTTTTATTAATGCACTAATTAAATATGAGTACATTACTAATATAGTAATTACTTATAATCGACTGTTAATTTCTATTGTTTTAATTATTTAGCATATTAATTTATTATTAATAGTCTAATTACTAATGTACTCATCAATATTAATATATTAATTTTTATTTTTTAAGTCATTATTAAATACTTAATATTTTAATTTAAGATTACTAATTGCATGCACTCAAAATATTATATATGCAAACTTAGACGAATAGCTCTGTTATATGTTCTATTTTATTTTTCACTTTATTTAGACTTTTATATTTTTTTGAATATTATATATGCACTTCATGTAGTATTTATAATATATTTTATAAATTTATTTAGATTTATTGTTTTTAATATTAATTTCTATTTCACTTTTAATGTATCTTAATAAATTATATTCAGTATGTAACATAATAATGTTTAATTAAAATTATTAAAAATTAATTAATTGTCATTTTTTAAAAAATTTTAAAAAAAATTTATTTCAGTTTTTTGCGACGACTTTTTTATACATGTCGTCGCAAAAAAGGAAGATTATTTGAGACGATATTTTGAAATTTGTCGTCGCAAAAAATATTATATCACGAGAATTTCACAACAGCGTATTAGCGACGCTTGTCGTCGCAAAAAAAATATGTCATCGCAAATATATTTGCGACGACACTGTGGTGTCGCAAAAAAAGTTTTTGTGACTAATTTTTTGCGACGACATGTCGTCGTAAAAATGATTATTTGCGACGACACTGGGGTTTTTGCGACGACAAAAAGTCGTCGCAAAAACCCCTTTTTCTTGTAGTGATTCAATCATTGATGGCTACAAAATCATGACCCACGAGAGTTTCTCAAACGTGGCTTGAGTCGACTAACCAAGCCCAAATACATTGCGGGATGAAATTATTAGACATGTATCCTAAATGGGCCTAGTACAAATTGAAGTATTAATAGCAATTTTTTCTTAAAGTATTGAAATTCATTGCAATGTTAATCAAATTAAAATCATAACTGAAATTTTAGACGGCTTTTTTTACGTGAGTTTTTAATAAAGGTAATTCCAGTCCTTTTTGCTGCAAACAGGTCCCATATACACAACATAAGCGGAAAATCTTTTGAAATTGTGGATTAATTATTTTTCCAAACTCACAAAGTTGAGGGGTGTAATTTGTACGAAAAAGCTTAAAATTAGATGCATACATTGCTAAATTAGTTTCTTGCTTTCAAAATATATGTTTGGCGATGGTCGGAATTTCTTTATTGGCGAGATTAAAAAACTTCAACTACTTTGGGAACCACATGTTTTAATAAATCCAAACAAATAGGAACCTTAAAAGTTATATAAATATATATTTATATATATATCATCTTCTCAGTGACTTAATCGTTCTACGTCATGATCTTTCGGCAAAAAATTTTCACTTATGATGTGACTCTTCCTTATCATAATTTATATCAGATCTGTACTATTACTATTGCAACCTCAACCCCATATCGCTTTAAAAATCGATTGAGAAAAGTTCAACTTTATGGGGTGCATCTTTTGAGGAATTCTTAAACATGCTAGTATTCTGTGAATTATATATTTAATTATGTAATATACTATCAATAGTACTTAATAATTGACAATTAGTAATTAATGGTTATTTAAATAATCGTTACTAAAAATTGATCATTTAATATGCCAAATATTAGATTACTAAATAAATATGAGTAATTAATAAACTAATTGTTTAATTATGTATCTAAAAGTTAATTATTTAATTAGTAAATAGAATATTAATAAATTATTTATACACTAATTATTTTTTATTAACGCACTAATTAATTACTTTATATACTAATAAATATGTGTACGTTACTAATATAGTAATTACTTATAATCGACTATTAATTTCTATTTTTTAATTATTTAGCATATTAATTTATTATAAATAGTTTAATTACTAATGTATTCATCAACGACAATATTCATTTTTTATTATTATATTATTAATATATTAATTTTTATTTTCTAAGTGATTATTAATTATGTAATATATTAATTTAAGATTACTAATTACATGTACTCAAAAGAAAATTTCATAAATATAACCTTAAGTCTTTGTAGTAAAAGACTTGAAGAAGACACTCAAAGAGAGAGAAAAATACATTTTTAGAGTGGTAGCTGATGGTCACTCAAGATGTTGATGAAATGAGAGAAATGAGGGGTATTTATAGGAGAAGATGGAGGCACTTGACAACTTGGGGATCTAAACACTTAATATCTTTTGGAGTAAGGTTGTTAGCTACCTTTTCAATTTTGACTAAAAGACTCACTGAAAGTAGAAGGAAAAATTCTGCGGATTAGCTTCGATGACAAATAGGCGGCACTCTGACAGAGGCCTGCACACGCAATACTGTTTAGAGCAAAATGACCAGTTAACTTTACAGAATTGACAAAGAGACTCACTAGAAATAGAATGGAAGGTTTTAGAGATTTCATCATGGAGGAAACTAACGGTGCATTGTCACAGCATTTTCATTTGGAGAAGGTGTGTTAGCTATCTTTTCGAGTTGACAAAGAGACTCACTAAAAATGGGATGAAGGACTTCTGGGAACTTGTTTCGGAGGAAATTGATGGTGCTCTGACGGATCATTACACACGTCATTCCATTTGGAGCAAAATCCCAGCTACCTTTCTAGAGGAGGCAAAATGACACTTTAAAAATAGAAATACTTGGAGGCCAAGTTTTAAATTTTTGGCTGACATGAAATGACTTCAGATCTAAAATTCTTAAGAGTGTTTGACTCAACTTAGTACTCTAAAGATTTTCCTTTGTTGGGGGTCTGATCACGTGTCAGACTTTCGTCGGAGCTTGTTTATATGATTATGACCAAACAACCATTTGTACTTGCTTTGACATCAAGTTGCTCCGGCATCTAGTCGCTCTATGATCTTGAGTGCTCTAAATGGGTAGCAGGATACAGAGAAGAGCTAGAGAAACATGCCTGACACGAAAAGTGCTCTGAGAGGCGTGTCTGCTCGTGATGAAAGCCTCCAAAGAGACATGAGACTTGAGGCTTAGACTTTGGGCTTTTGAAAGGCTAAAACAAAGATTTTTGGGCTTCCAAAGAGTGAAAGAAAGGCTTTTTTTGGGTTGAATTCTCCATCACCCATTCATGCTTAATTCGATTAATTCTGAAAAACACCCAAGTGGATTTCAAATTGGATCGAAAGGATGAATGGGCCTATTGGATCACTTATGGCCCACCAAACTACGACCGACCAGAGTTCCCCAAGCGTTGATTGGGTCTACAAACCGAGTCTAATTGCATTGTGTGACGAAATTATTGGGCATGTACCCTAAATGAGACTGGTACAAATTCAGTTATTAACAATAGTTTCCTCTTAAAGTATTCAAATTCATTAAAATGTTGGTCAAATTGAAATCACAATTAAAATTTTAGACGGCTTCTTTCACGTGAGTTTTTAATAAAGGTAATACCAGTCTTTTTTTGTTGCGAATTGGTCCCCATATACACAACATAAGCGGAAAATCTTTTGAAATGGTGGATTAATTATTTTTCCAAACTCACAAAGTTGAGGGGTGTTATTTGTACAAAAAAAGCCTAAAATTAAAGGCATACATTGCTAAATTAGTGTCTTGCTTTTAAAATATATGTTTGGTGATGGTCGGCATTTCTTTATTGGCGAGATTAAAAAACTTCATCTACTTTGGGAACCACATGTTTTAATAAATCCTAAAAAATAGGAACTTTAATATATATATATATATATATATATCATCTTCTCATTGACTTAATCGGTTTATCGACAAAATTTTTCACTTGTAATGTGACTCTTCCTTATCATAATTTATATCATATCTATACTATTACTATTGCAACCTCAACCCCATATCGCTTAAAAAATGTACTGAGGTTATTTATCTCGGTTTTGTATGAGGTGGAAATATGTTCTTGCCTTTCAGTCAATAAAGTAATATATATATATATATATATATATATATGTAATTTTTTTGTTGACGGTTGGAACATATCTTTCAATTGAGGAAAGTGTCAACTTTATGGGCTGCATCTTTTGAGGAATTCTAAAACATGCTAGTATTCTGTCAATTTTATGTTTGTTTGTCTACAAAGCGACTTAATATACAGAATCACCTTCAATGAAAAGTTCCACTTTATGTTTTAATAATTGTTTTTATTTTTGAATGGAAATAATACGTATTATCTTTAAGATGATATAATTTCGTGGGGTTGAAACAAAGAAAGTAAAAAAGACGATGAATATATCAATACTGCCCCAACTTTTTATGCACGTAGACTGTAGATGGATGTTATATATTGCGTCTTTCAAGTGAATTAATAGGTTGACGTTATGAACTTTTACAACCAATGTTCCATATTATGATGTTATGAAACTTTTCTTTAGAATAGCAACAATAATATAATTTCCTCAATATGAATTATTTTAATGGACTAAAAATACACCAAATTAGAATTAAAGACGATCATGAATGTATAAAAATAACATTGAGTTATTTATATATGTCCATTAAAATAGATATTCTACAAGAGCCCCGTTTTTTGTCGTAATAGTTAAAGGATGATACAAATCATGAGCTTAAGGAATATGGACAGAGCTTTTCCATTTCGACTTTCAGTGTTTGATATGTCATTTCAACTTAAAATCACATTGAAGGTTAAATGAGTACATTTTCATAATGTTAAATTAATTTCTTGCCTTTAGCACCATAAAGTAATTTTTTTTTTTTTTTTTTTTTTTTGGTGACGTTGCAAATTTTGAACCAGATGTTCTATTAAATCATAAAAGATGTGAGATTTAAAAGTCACATATTTCTTCGTAATCTAAGTAAACTTGATATTGTTCTACGTCATGGACATAAAACAATCTTTCAACAAAAAATATTCACGTACTTATGATGTGAGTTTCCATATCATACTTTAGAAGTCCAGACCATTAACTGTTACAGACCACAACATAATTTAGTCTTAAAAGTTTGATAAGTATGAATTTTTCCGTTTTGTACAAGGCAAATTATTTTCTTGCTTTATTATTCCATCAAGGGAAAAGAAAATATTTTTTGGTGATAATTGGAACATATCTTTTTCTTTGAGGATTAGGTTGAAATATCAATTTGATTGGTTACATATTTTGTGAAAGGGTGGTTCTATGCTTACGGGTTATGAGAACATGCTATATTATGTTCTTTATGTGTTCTAATTAATCTAGAATCTTGTCTTCTAGGATTAATTTCAGAAATTTTTTCTGCTTTTACTGCATTTAGTCCTTTTCTGTCAAAGAGTTCTAACTGCTTATCTATATCTATTAATTCTTCCAACTCGATCATATCCCTTTTCTTTATCTTTTCTTAATGATCTTATTCTCTGGAGAATAGATGGTTGGCTTATAATATCTCTCTTAGATCCAGGATTTTCTTTAATTCAAAACGCCATCGTTTAAAACTTCCAAATATTGACCTTCCTTGCTATAATTCTATTCTAGGTTTTTGTCCTGATACTTTATGATTTTTGAATTTTTCAGAAATTTCATCTAACTGTCTAGCATAGTCTTTCTGTGGTTGACTATTATCTAATTTTTCTATAATTATAAGTAAGAGTTCTATCATAGTGTTATTTTGTGCTATTAAAATATTATCTGTCTCACTAAGAGCTTCAAATGAACTTTTGCCTGCAGGATAAATGGTGTATTTATTAGTATTTTCTAAGGCTTGATTATAGTGATTCATCCTAATACTATTTTCTTGATTTCTCTCAATGCTTCATTTAACTTTTCTGTGGTGTCTTGTATTTCTAGTGTATTTTCTTCTATTTTATCGAGCTTTTTATTTACTTCTTCTAACAACTTATGAGCGTCTAATTCTATTTTCCTAGGTTGTGCTAGATTCATGGTTTGAATTAGATCTTTGATGTCGCCCTTATTAGGATATCTAAGATTTTCTATTTTTCTTTGTGTGGCTACATCCTTCTCCCACTTGGTTCTTAATATAATCCATATTTTCTTGTACTTTTCTAATTTCTTGCTTATCTTTTCATTCCATGTTAAGAAAGCTATTAGTGAGATTATCATATATTTGTTCTATATTTTCTGCCAAATTAATTGTTAGGTGTGTTACACCATTTAAGTATTGGTGATCGGAGTGCAACTAATGTTTATAATGTTCTAATATAGGAAATTAAACAATGAGAATCTATTGTATTTCTCTTATTAGACTTGTTATTTATTGCTAAATTCAAGTATTCTATATTATTCATTTGATCTACAGTTTTTTCTTCAATAACAATTTGAATTTATAAAAATTTTGTTGTGTTTTATTATCTCACAAAAATTTCAAAATTTTGAATTCCCATAAATCAAATAAGCCCTAGTAGTTCGTGAACCAAACAACCTATGAGGAAGGCGACGTGTGCTGATTTTATTTTATTAGTTATCAAATGTCACATTTTATTGAAAGTGGAAACCAAATGCACACCAATATTGGGGATATATGGGTGATTGGATTGTCTTTAACCCTAATCAAACTCCGGTCAACTAAAAGTGTACTTCTAGTTAGCCTGTGAAGTATACCCCTAGTTGGATTTGGACTAATGAAAATAAGTTTTCTTTTTTTTTTTTTTTGGACTTATTTACATCCACGCTCTATCTTTGAGTTTTGGGATCACCCCTAACTTTAAAACTTTTTACCATATTCTCTCAAGTTTTGAAATTCGTCCACTTTGCCCCCTCGTTTAATTTTCTGTCAAAACCAAACAGAAAAATAGCACATGCGCTAATATGGGTGTTGTAAGAGGCAACAAAGTAAAACTTATTACCATATTCTCTCAAGTTTAGAAAATTGTTAGGGACAAAATGGTCATTATGATCGAAAAAGGGTATAATGGTATGCCGGACACCGAGTTCCGAGTTTTAGCTCGAGGCCCTTGAGGGCAGAATGCTTAGAGTAGTGAATGGCATAGATTCGTAACTTAGAACCCGTTTGGTTCATGGATTAGAACCATGAGATTAGAACCATTTTTTATTTACGTGTGTTTTTTGTGAGAGAAAATACTGTAGCGAACCATGAACCATGATTTGAATCAAGAAACGAATCCTCCAACCAAACGAGCTCTTAAAATGGTCAATACCCGTTAGGGGTAAAATGGTAACTTTTCCTAAGGGTAAAATTGTCAACCAATGTCGGATCACGTCGGATCCAACGCAAATTCCCTTAGAGGACTAGAGGCATTAGATGGACCCAATTAAAATACAAAGCCTAAATGGGTCCAAAGAGCCCGAATAAAAGATAAAGTAACACATAAGTTAACAACTAAGGAAACTACTAGGTAATAAGGCTAGAGCCCGACCTCTAAACCCCAGCCCAACCTTAAAAGGTTTAGGAATAAGAATGGACCAAATTGGCTTAGAGAGTAACCTAATGAGAAATTAAAAGTAAACCTACGGAAAATCAACTTAAGATAAAATGCGAGACTTTAGATAAATAATAAAGTTAAAATTTAATCAGGTGACTAATTAATTAATTAGTTCAATGAATTAATTAGAAGATAAAGTAATTAATTAGTTGAAGAAATTAACCTAATTTCTAAGGAGAAGTTAACTGATTAATTAGTAAAATTAATTAGTTAATTTACATCATTTAAGTAAAGAAGAAATAATTAACCTAAATTGGTTGAGAAAGATTAAGGAGAATTAGCTGATTTGTTAGTAAAATTAATTCATCAATTTATTAAAAACGTATCGAATTATAGAGAAGGATAATTAATTAAATTAATTAATCTTGAGGATGTCAATAAGACTTAATTAAATAAAGTCGAAATCTCAATAATGAATTGATAGTCGATTGTCGATACCAATTGAATAAATAACCACCATGTTACAAGAAAGGTTTGTTGTGGATAATCGCCAGATGAGTACAAACCTCACCTGCACATACCTTGAATGACCCAACATACCTTGAATCTCCCTACACACCTATCTAAATTTTACAATATTATACATATAATTATAAAAAGTGCAAAAAATCAACACATCAACCCTTAGCTCAAGGCATATACTATATTTGAATATTTAACTCGACGTTTAGTATAATTATGTTAAATTTAATTTCATGTACAGCATACATTAATTTGGCATCAAATAAGTATAGTATTGCATTAAGTACAAAATTAGATTTGCGAATTTTTTTTTCCCTCTATCTCTCTTAGATTCTGTTTAGAAAGTTAGTTCAAATCAGAACTCAAATTTTATGAGAAGACAGTGTAATAAAACTTTTTAAAGCTAAATTTTTTGATAGAAAATATTGTTTGAATATAAATTAGAGTGCCTTAAACATACCATTAGTATTTATGGCTGCTCCAAATTAGGGATGGAAATATTCCCCGTGGAGACAGAGCCCCGCGAAGATTCGTAGCTAATAAAGCGGGGATGGAGGATAATAATCAAGGATGGAGACGGAGATAGGGACAAAATCTTGTCCCTGAATCTTAGCGGAGCGGGGACGAAAGAAGCACTCCCCCCGCCCCGATATACATATGTTATATACAATATAATACATTTTATAAAAATATACATGCTTATACATTTTGTATATGGGTCATTTATTACTTTTCATAAGACCATTTTTGGCTCTATAACTTTTTTTTTTCGGCATATATTTTAATTTAGTTTGTATTGATAAACCTTTAATTTTGGTCTAAATTTATATTAAATTTCTACTTTATTTTTGCTTTAAGTTATAATAATTTTAAAATACTTAATTACATTCGATGAAGAATATAACGGGTATGGAAAATGGTCCCTAACAGAGAATTTCTGACTCCACTCCCGTCTCTCCTTAAATGAGGATGGAGGCGGAAACGATGATTGTTTTGAAGGATGAGATGGAGAATGAAAATCATTCTCCACTCCCACTCCGCCCCGTTGCCGTCCCTACTCCAAATGGCCATCTTTTCTTGACTTTGAAGCTGGAAATGGGCAGGTCGTCTAATTCCCACTTGGGGACTTGCCGCGATATGACGCCACATTCTAGAATTCCACCTTCTATTCAAAAGTTTGATCAATAGAAACAAAGAGAATCTAGAATTCAAGACCTTTGGTCTCTATTGTATTGATTTTATATTAGGTTCTTCCACGTCACATTTATATCGTTTTTTGTTTGTATATGCCTATGGATGACTACAATATCGGCATTAAATATGCATTCATTATTAAAATAAACAAACCAATAAGTTAAATAGGGCCTGATTCGATGAATTTTTCGTAAAGGCTCAAAGCTTTTTGCGAGAAACTTTCTACTTATCAGAAAAGAAAAATGCGTTACCAATTTGCCGATCGGTTTAATGGAAGTCCGTTGACAAACTCATACGGCACAACTCCTGAGAGGCCTTCTTCTCTATCCGAACCTGTTAGCTTATGCCAAAGCCCATCTTACTCAGATGCCTCTTCTTCTTTCAACACAGGTGAGTTCTCTCTCTCTCTCTCTCTCTCTCTCTCTCTCTCTCTCTCTTCTCTCTCTCTCTCATACACACGCACACGCACACTTTAATTAGATGTATACAATAAAACAAATAGAATGTTTATGGCTATTATATCTTGGATGAGCAGATGAAGCGGGTCCAAAGAAGGGTCACAAGAAAAACTTTGGAAGAAAAAATGCTAGTTTCACATACAGGATCAGAGAGCATGGTAAGGAATATATAAATACATCTATATATATATATATATATATATTCCCACAAGCATGCATGAAAGTCTTGTGAAAATAAGTCCAATACTTTGTTGAGAATAAAGGGTAATAATTGATTTTCCATTGTATCAAATGGCAGTCAAACTTGGGTCAAGGTTTTCTGAGACTGTTAAGGGGAAGCTGAGCTTGGGGGCAAAAGTGATTAAGGAAGGAGGGAGAGGGAATATATTTAAACAAATATTTGGAGTGAAGGAAGGTGAAGAACTCTTGAAGGCCTCTCAGTGTTACTTATCTACAACAGGTGGCCCAATAGCTGGACTACTTTTTATTTCCACTGAAAAGATTGCCTTCTGCAGTGAAAGAGCCATTACTTTCCCCTCTGCAACTGGACAATTGATTAGAACGCCATACAGGGTAAGCTATTTTCAATCTTTTCCTTTTAATTATTATCATTTTCATGTCAGATATCAGATACTTTTTTTGCATATTAACGTTTTTAATTTAGATTTCATCATTTACTCCAAAAATAGTGATCTTGAATTATGCGTGGTTGATTCCAAATAACGCTGAGAAGTTATAGAAGTGACATTCTTTTAGTTGCCGCGGTGGGAATAAAAGGGATTCGTTTTTTTTTTTTTTTTCTTTCCTCTCTCTTTCTGTGGTTGGTGTAATTATAAAAGTTGAGTTATAATTTTGAGTAGACGTTTAGTTTATGAATTTAGAATCATAATTTAAAATTATTTTTGATTTATGTATATTTTTTATGAGAAAAAATATTATGACGAGTCACGATTTATGATCCGAATCATGACACAAATTCACCGACTAAACACACCCTTAACAATTTAAAATTTTATTTTAAGAAAAAAGGTACAGAACGTCATATTTCATTATTTTGTACATATATAGTCGTGAAATTCTCTAAAAAGAAAAAAGAAACAAAATGACAAGGAAGGGCATAACTTGACTTTGACTTTCTTAAACAAGCATTAGAATTTTTTACAAGTTTCCGCGTAGCGTAGTAGTTAAGATTCAATAGTAGCCGCCTAGAAAAACGAGTTTAGTAGGAGTCGAGGTATTTTAATAATTCACCGACTTATGACAAAAGATTAAGAATTTTCGTAGTGATTGCAGACATAATTTAACATAATTATATACCTAACTCTACCGTAGAACATTAGAGTTTAAATACTCCATCTCAATTTTATTTAAGAAGAAGAAGAAGAAAAAAAAAAGAAGGAAAGATTTAAGAAAGAAAGAGATTAATATGATGTGTCTTTCCACAGGTGGTGATACCAATAAAGAAAATCAAGAGAGCCAACCAAAGCGAGAATGTGAACAACCCAGCACAGAAGTACATGGAAATTGTTACTGAAGATGATTTTGAATTTTGGTTTATGGGATTCTTGCGGTACGAGAAAGCTTACAGAAACCTTATAAAGGCTCTTACAATGGCCAACAAAATGTGAAAGACTTCAAGTGTAACAGTCAAAATTATGAACTTTCTGTTAGGCCTATGTGTTTGTTAAGTCAGAGAAGAAGAAAATTCTCCTTTATGCTAGCACATGAGTTTTGTATTTTTCAGTTTTGGATATCTATCCTTGTAATTAATCAACAAAAGTAGCTGTTGTCTATATCTTTACCTTTAGACAAGTACAAGGAAGTTTTTTTTTTTTCATGCTTTTAAAATTTGGGGTCAATAATTAGATAAGATAACTAGCTGAAATTAAGACAATGACCAAAAATCCAAGCTTGAAAAACAGTTATAGTCCTCATATTTTTAATTGATGACTGAGAGATGATCATGGATTTAGTCAAATTCAACTTTTGGCATTGGGCAAATTCTAAATGAAGTATGCTAGCAGACAATCTTAAATTTCCTTCTTACTAGGCTATTTGAATAAACTCGGTTAAAAAAAAAAAAAAAAAAAAAAAAAAAAAAAAAAAAAAAAAAGACAAAGCAAGAGTAAATTAGGAGGAGAAGAAACAGTCGTGTACAATATTTTCTGACTGTTATCTCGATTCCTAGTAAAGGAATTTTATTTTATAAAAGATTTTTTTAAATGGGAGCTGAAAAGGACAAACTGGCTTTATGCTTCTCTCTGCCATGGCTTTGATCTTTACATAGGATAGTTTCCTGCTCAAATCCAGAATCAGTTGGTCAATGCCTTGTAATTTAAGTAGCTTAAATAATTTTTTGCCCAGGCCAGCGTGATGCAGCACTATTATCAGCAATATGTTCGATAAAATAAATTGTTGCGCCATAGCTTATGTTTACTAATGAAGAATTTAAAGATGTTTCGAAATAGTATTCTAAGGTTTTAGTGCCTTAGATTCTTGATTGCTTGTATGTCGAAACCAATCTGCTTACTTGAAACATACTAATAAGTTTTCTTTTGCAGACCTATACTTGGCTTTGTATGATTCCTAATAAAATAAGTACTGCAAACAGAGGGAAATCAAATTAGAATCTTGCCTGAAAATGTTCATGATGCAACAAAAAATATCCCAAAACATGGCATCTAAGCATACATAAATATCAATCTCAATAACAAAGCATCTACTTCTCTTATTTCTCATTTAACAAGTAAATAACGCATCATGACATATTTGATAATAAGTAAGCACATTACATGTAACAAAATGTGAGTTCCAATTTTTAAGTTTGTGATCTGAAGATACTCAGGCTCTCTTGAACCCGACAATAAACGGTTGATCACTCAACGCAAGACGCCTTATCCCATCCTTGATATAGATGCCAACATCTCTGCACAACACTTTGCAGAAATTACAAACTGTGGGGCAAAAAACAAGCTTGTAATCGTCATTATACTTTTCAATCTTAAACCAATTGCTTATCGTTTGACGGCCAGGGTTGCCCTCAACCCCACCGGACGTCACAAACCACTGCCCCAACGACTCGTCGAAGCTATCCAATTTCCAGACTGTTGACTGCGCGCAAGTAGTCGCGGCAGAGAACTTGATGTTGAGATCAGTGGAGAGGCAAACGAAACTTTGATTCTGATTCGCAGGCGAAAATGTCAAGGGAAAACCGCTCGAGACCTCGAATTGGTCCTGGACGACGTCGAGTGGGCTGGTTTTGTTGCGAGCATTGGCTAGTTTGAGGCCTCCACCTCTACCTCTAATGACTGGCAAGATGTAATAATCAACACCCTTTTGGAGTTTCTTCCCAGAGAGGTCAAGCACCGCGGACACTGGCTTTGAAGTGAAGGATAAAAGAAGGAATGACAATGTTAGTAATGTAGTCACTGCCATTGTTCTACATGCCTATATTTCTTCGTCTATAAATTGAAAGGAGAGATTGTATTTATGTACAGAAAACTCGTATAAATATTCATTTATCACACGGAAAGTTCGATACTTCCTTACGTGTATGAAAGGTCTACCACAATTAATTGGGGCATCCAATTAATGTTTCTGGAGAAGTTTGGCCGTTTGAAAACTGGGTTTTACTTTGTTAATTGAGAGATTTTAAGAAGAGTGAGAAGTCAAACTTTTCGTCTTTCTATTTAGTTAGAGAAGAGTTAATCGCGTAGTGCTTATCCTCAACTTAAAATATTTCGGTCAAATATTTCGCTTATAAAATTTCACGTGGCATTGTCGGGTAAGGCAACAAGAGCACAACGAGATGATGATGAATCAAGGGCCCGTTCGCTAATGGATTCAAATGGTGAATGGTGTGATTTTCATTCTTTTGAGTTTGAACCAAAAGTTGTGAATTTGTGTGGTTTTACTCTAGTTCAAACAGATGTTTAGAAGTATAAAATCTGAATAGTGCAAAAAATATATATATTTAAGTTAAAAGTGGGGTTTGGTTAATGTAAAAATTATGAGTAAATTAAAATTAAAATCATGGTTTTAAATTAGAAGTACTGTAGCAAATAAGTTCAAACTCACAAGAACATAGGAGGGAGTAAAGTTATTTAGATGAGTTCTAAACCACAACAGACGTTCAGAAAAATGAACCAAAGAGTAGATAAAACTTGTTCATAAAAATGAACCAAAGACTGGTTTAAACTTATTCATAAGTTCAAAACTGATAAATCTGCAAAGCGAACGGACCCTTTATATGTAAACAAAAACTTGAAAATCAATTGGATTATTAATATTATTGCTCGTTGGATTACAACAACTACCGTGTCACTTTGATTACCGAATTTTTGATTTTGACACATTACTTCTTTTGAACGATTTTTTGACATGATAAAATTGATAGTTTCTCAATTTAATAGTGATAATCAAGTCCTAGTCACATAATAACTAAAATTTTTATAGAAATAATTAATGTTAAATGCGAATTATTCTTTAAGATTATTGTTAAAATCAATTAAAAACTACAAAATTTATCATTTAACGTAACTCTAGAAAAAATTCCAGTCACTATGCAATCATGATGTAATTACTGTAAAGAAATTTCAAAAGTTATTTACCAATTTAGTGACAAAGAGTAAAACTAAAATATTAAAGCTCAAGAGATATAATGTATCAAAATCAAAAGTCTTAGAACGAAAGTCACACATTGCTCATTGTTGAGGTCAAATTGGTATCTCAATTCTCATCGTACACATAACAACTTAAAATCTAGTAAATCACTAAACGAATCACAAACGAGCCAATCTCACAGGCCGATTCCACGAGTCGACATTCAGCCTCAGACAATAAGCGACAAGACAATACCCTCAATACATTCTTAAAACGAGAATTGGCAACTAAAGCATCCAGAAAAGAGATAAAATCAGCCAGTCAGATTAAAGGAATCAAGAAGGAAAAAAAAAATCAAGGTTGATTTATGCGGCAAGAATTAAGTCATTGATCGAGATTAATTGCCATCTAAATGAGGAAACCAAATCCTCAAGAACCACGAAGAGCAACTTATAATGAGCAACAAATCAAGTTTGACCAGTCAATAAGAAAGTCAATCTCAAAGGAAAGTCAAATATCGTTGGAAATGAAAAGTAACAACCCGTGAGCTCCATCATCTACAAATACAAGGCATCTATGCATTTTCAGATCAGCTTCTTCCTCACCCACAAGCTGTGACGACCCTCCTATGAGGCCGTTACTGTAACTTATGCTTTAACTTGTACTTACTGGTGTTTCTTAAAATTTACAGAATATTTTTTTTTTTTTAATATAAGAAAGAATACTTTCATAATTTATAACAATAATTTCAAATAAGTGAATCATTAAATTTCTTAAAGCTTTTCTTAATTTCAGTCAAGATAAAACGATCTAGAAATATCTTTCAAACAGAGCAGCATTTGAACTCTTATTTCAAATACTCTTTAAAAGCCTTTTTAAAACTAGCCAATTCAATCGGGCCATTTAATTTTGACGTTAAAACCGATTTCGTGAGAAATCTTAAATTCAAGTACATCTTAAAGCCCATTTAAAATCAATCATTTAAATCGTCATGTTTAAAATTTATTTATTTGTTGCATGCCCTGTTGCAACGTTCTAAAACTTAAATACTCAAAACGAGGGTTGTTAGCTACAACCTCGGTTTCCTTAACCTACATATGTACCTATACTTTTTAAACATACATGCTTGAAACCTTTAAATCATATATACATATACATGATTTTACTTGAACTTACTGCGGAAGATTTTAAGTGTTAGCGGTATCCATTCCCATCCCCACTATTCCCCCGCCGCTCATCATTGCCCTTCAAGAATTGCTGATAGGTTTCTTACCTACAGCATGAACATATCTGATTGAGCTTTCGCTCAGCAAGTAGGAACTATATCTCACAAAATAACTGTAAGTACACATGAATAAATATGCATGAGCTGATTATGCTTAATTATGATGTCTTATCATAATCTTATTATCTTATCTTATCTTTCTTACTGATGGGCCCGAGTGCTCGCGTACCACTTGCGCGCAATCATCGGAACGTGAGGGTTTGCAAGGTCCCCCACGACACCGTGATTATAACTGGAATGCCTCCCTTGAGTCGGAGGACATTATTGTTATTTTTTTTACCTCCCTTGTGGAGGCTGGTACGGCACTCAACTGATAATTATTCTTATAAGTTCCTCTTGACTTATTAAAGTGTATGCAATATGACATAACAGAGCATATTATAACACCGAATGTACTCAAACACATATACTTCATGTGCACTGCTTAAGTGTATGCAGTATGATCTAGCATAGTATACATAACATTAAATTAACTCAAACACATATAATTCATGTGCGCTGCTTATGTGTATGCAGCATGACATAGCATCGCATATAATACTTAAAGCATAAACATGCATATATAACATATGTAACTTTTTCTTTAAAATCTATTCATACTGTAGGCGAGATTCCTACTTACCTAATTTACAGAGCTGGAATCCACTCTTCGCCAAACAACCTATTCTCTTACTTGCTTACTTTTGAAAATGAACACCTATTGAGAGTGTGAAATTATCTGTCGTTTGCTATTATATTTTAGCAACTTATGAAGGAAATCTAGCCATTTACTTAAGGTATGTATTCCTTTCCTTTACTGAAGGATAATTTACTATAAGGATCAATTTATTAAATCCTCAAAATCTTATTTTCCTTAATTGCCATTATAAATTTGTGCTAAATTGATAATTCATTAATTATCTTATCCTTATAATAAGTCTAATAATTTAGTTAACTAATTTTGGTAATTAATTAACCCTCTTATTCATATACTAAGTCTACATAAGTTAGTTAATTAATCTTAGTAATTAATTAACTTCCTTAACCATATTCTAAGTCTTAAATAATTTAATTAATTAGTTTTAATAATTAATTAAATCATCATCCATAATACACTTTTAATAAACTTTACTTTACCTCGCTTGACGGGCTTATAATAGTGTTGAGGTCCATATTTACCGTCGTAAAATTGAGGTCTAGCGTATCGTTTCTTTACGATTTTCGCTTACATGCTTATTTAAAAACCATTAAGTTTTATTGGAAAACTATATACGACGTTTAACATAAACATAAACCTAATTCACGAATCTCATAATTAACGTATTTCGTGAAAATCATACGCTTTATATGACTATCTTAATTAAACTGTAAGCAAGGTTTGTACTTGCCTGGATTCCGAGCTAAGCGGTTCTGATAGTATCTCGCTTGTCGTGTCCTCCTGCGTATTCCTCAAAACTAATTTTGGGAAAAGCTGCAAGCACTATGAATGATCCTTGAGGAACATCATAGCTTTAAACACTCGATTCTGATCTTCACTTGTTTAGTCCGAACCACCTCGATCCGCGTGTAACTAGTACTAGACCATTCTTATCAGAATTGAATTTGGTTGAATGGACGTCACCATTTCGTTCAGCACGTCAAAACGAGTCGGGATATGGTCTCGGATCATCAAACGGATGTCGATAGCCTGAGAAACGACACCTCGCCGGAATATGGCGGCGGAGGCTCCCGGAGAGTTTTTCCGCGGCGGACTTGGGTCTTAACCCCCCTAACTTGACCCTTCTGAGTCCATTGGTGCGGTCAATTTCACACCATTCGGCCTGTAACAGTACCTACCGGGACCGGCAACATCGGTAAAATTTGGCGACCCAAATCTCAGTATTCCGATCATCAATTCTTAAAATTGGTTGAGGGGTTTTCTTACCCGCTTCCTTCTAAGTGTTGTGACACCAAAGTCACTACGATCCAACGGTTAGATCGTCGGAACCACCTCTTCCCTCCACGGATGACGGCAGTGGCTCCGTTTTCTGGCCAAACAGTGACGGCGACGGTGGCTGCAGGTCGGGATCTACTGGGCGTCGGCTTCTGAGTCGATTGGTGGGGGCGGTGACATCCACGACG
>NW_010362786.1:20146-122065 GCF_000414095.1 Morus notabilis
ACCACCACGGACGGCGGTGCTCCGGCCAGAATCGAGCTGTGAAAATGGATGGGTTTTCTTCGTCTCGCTGCACTGAGTCCATAGGGACTGAAATCATCTCAATCGGAGGTCGGATGACGGAGATATCACGACGGGAAGAAATTGGTATTTTCGGAACTTCCGCCGGCGTTGCGACTGATTCCGGCGGAGTTAGAGGTCGTGCCGTATGTCGTTGAACTCAGCTCGTCGAGATCTTTCTATTGACACCGGCGGTGTCAAAAACGGAGGTCGGAATCTCAACTTAAGTATTTGGCCATTGATAGTTTGTGTGAGAGAACGTGAGAGGAGAGAGAGAATGAGTAGGAATAAGAGAAAGAAAGTGCAAGAACCCTAAAATTTTCACTATATAGAGCATCTGATTAAGGCAAGATTACGTGTCTGATCTTATCCTCAATTATTTCTTCTAAACAGATTAAATTTATACTTATTAGAGGTAATTAGTTTAGCTCACGTAAGTTAATCTACTACTTACAGTCCAATATTAATTTATGAATAATTCAATATTGTTTTATATTCTTACTCGCGTAATATTTCAACCTGTTTCAAGTCTTGAGATTAATTTTAGACTGAATAAATTCTAAATTTTACTTTTCTGCATTCTATCCCGGGAATGACGTTGTTTCTGACAGTGTCAACTCCCGAGCTCACATTGTACCCATATACTATAGGTATTTATCTTGTGACTTTAACCTAACTGTCTAACAATTAAAGATTTTTTTCTTCTTTTAAAATGTCAGTGCGTTTTTTTATACGCCGCTAACATCGTGCTGTGCTTGGAGATTCTTGAAATTAAGATTCTCAAACTATACTTGTACTGAAAATTATTCTGCCTTAAAATACGGCGAGAATTTATCGATCGAATTTACTTGATCGAAACATGAACTTAACATGAAATTTGCTATAGAATTTAGGAATACATATATTAATTCCATAAATCCTCCATTCACAATATAACATAATATTTTCTAAGAAAATCCTTGCCTTAAAAATACATGAATTGTATTATTTAAGGTCTGAAATTTTCTCAGTCATTACACAAGCACACACGTTCACTTCCAACGTATTTTCTCATTATTTTCTCTATATTTTCAGTATTGGCTCGTTATATATATGTATATGATTTCTTATCATGCAAGAAATTTGAGTAATTGACATCCAAAGCAGTAGTTACGTTGAAAACAAATTCGGAAAGAGGGAGACAGAGAGCATGTGTTTTTTTGGGATTACCACAACAGTGACAAGAATGTTATTATAATAATAAAGAAAACGCCAATAATAAAACAAGGAAACTTTTAATAAAAGAAGGATAGAAAGAACAAACATTGTTTATTGTTTTATTCCGTAGTTTCTTTCTTCCTCTCTTTTTCTCGTATGTGTCCAGCTTTCATTGTAATGCCTATCTATAGGCATTCTTACGTACAGTTAGCTCATGTAATTTCGACGAAGCTCCTTTAAAATTTGGCGAAAAATGAGAAAGTATTCGGCAAATCAAATATTGGTATGAAGATCTTCTATCTCTTCACCTACAAGTTTCTTAACAATTTGAGATTAAATCAAATACTTGTCCCTTCTTGCTAGATCAAATAGTTGTCTTGCCGTGACATAGGGCCAATTTAGTCGTGCTTGTAGATTTTAGAAAAATTATTGTTAATTATATTAAAAAAAGAAAACAGTTGTTATAAAAAATAGTTTAGTATTTGGTAAACTGTAATTATACAAGTATTGATTCCAGGAGTATTATGTATATTATAAAAGTTTTATTAATTGTATTTCAAGGTGATTGTCGCATAATCTAAAAGTCAAAATTGTCTTTAAGCTGCTTCTGATTTTGATTATAAATTCTTTAAAACAAAATTTAAGAATCGTTTTTTATAGTTTTTACCAAACACAAATTTCAACTGTAGATAGTTAGATAATTAATTTTAGACTCCAAAAATCACTACTAAACATATTTATAATCCTCGGATCTTCCCTCGGGCAACGCGTCAAATATATGTCCTGCAGTTTTCAAAATCCACTAACCAATCTAGTTCAAGTTAATAGAGCCATCAAGTTTTAAAGCCGTCTAGCAACTATCAAGAACTGCTAAAAGGCTGCAAAAGATTGAAACTTAAGAGGAATCTAGAGAATTCTTGCACCAGGGGATTGTCACTGCTTCCCAAAAAAAAAATTGACCTATGAAAGTTGTGGACTTTTCCAAGTTTTTCAACGGAGAATATGGTAAATAATAGATTTATGAAACTAAATTAAGTAAATAACATATTTTAAAATTATTTAAAGTAAAAAATAATTACATGATAAATGAATCATTTACTGTGTAAATAAAGATTTTTTTTAAGATTTTTTTACCACGTAAGTTATTTTTTATTAATCGTAAATAAATTATTTATCTCAAATAATTTTAAAATCTACTATTTACTTCATTTAGTTTCAAAAATCTATTATTTACTACAATTTTTTTTTTTCGAATGAGAGAACTACAGGGATGCTTCTTGAAACTAATCTATTATTTACTACAATTTTTCTTTTTCGAATGAGAGAACTACAGGGATGCTTCTCTGGTGATTTACACTCCTCTTTAAAACATCCCCATTTGCCCTTTTACTTTCTATATTAAGTATAATACCCTAGGAATTTAAGTTCTCATGTCATCAATAATTAGAGTTGCCTAGACCGATCAGCATAATCTTCTGACTACCTATCGGCATTGGCACCGAGCGCCAAAGTCATCCACTAGATGGTCACAACTCATGGTTGGTGCTTGTCTCCAGTGTCAATCACTAGATGACCAACGGTCATCCACCAAAGTCGGTCTCCATATAACCCAAAATTACCTATTTTCCTCTTTTTTGTTCAAATTAAAGTCAAAATGTTAATAAAAATATTTGGGTAAGAAAGTAATTACAAAATAATAATGTTTTCTTCTCTTTAAAAACACTTCCAATGCCATACGAAAGAAGATAAATTCATTTTCTTTCTTTTTATCCCATCACACTAAACAGCTAAAGGGAAAACCAAAATCGTTTCTATCCTTTCGATTTTCTGTTGCTTATAGTTTTCCTTTGCATCACATATTCTTTCCTTCTTACCAAACGGAGTGTTAGAGCAAGTTCACGAGATTGAAAGCGGGCGAGCCTAAAGGAAAGCCAAGGCACGTAGGAGTTGGCTGTGGTTGAGTGAAAAGTCAATTCTATTTCGTAAACTATGCTTCGAAATTAACAAATTTCTACTTCATTCTGCTAGTTTGTTCAACACCCGTGTTTTTTTTTTTTCCTTTTTTTTCCATTTTGAATTTTCATCATGTTGAAAAACCATATCCCCGTGTCCTTTTTATTTATGATTGTTTACTTATATTTTATTATTCAAAGTTTTCTAATAAAACAGTTCAATAATCCGTTTAACTTGCGTGTGTAACTTTTCAATTATTTTGGGTACGTCTACAATTATGTATAAAACGAAAAGTAAACAATGATGAGATATTCCTCTGTCTCCGTAGTCTATTTCCGTAAAAGTTAAACCACTATGCATGAGTAAATAAATTGAAAGCAAATGAAGTTTATATATATATATAGTTTTTAATAGTTACGTTTTCATCAGCGGTTATTACGAAATATAGAAATCTAATGACGTTGCTTGATGAGAATCTAGTTCTATAGTCTAAACATGGATTTTTGTTCTTCACTTTATCACATATTACTTTTTGAATAATAATAAAAAATAAAATCTCTATCTATATGAATCTCAAAGTTCCTATAGTAATTACATGGACTATTATCTCAGCAAACCTGAGTCCGAATTTGCAACTCGGACAACAAGAGGGCTAACAACCCTTGATCTTCTACTCCTCCATGACAAAAACCCGAATGCATAGCCCTTTGTTGGAGCAGCCACCTTGAAAGTCACAGTGAACTTCATTTTCTGCTCGAAGCTGGTAAAGACTAATCGATCTGGCACAACGGTGACATTGATTCCTCTAGGCAAAGACACTCTGGCTCTGTAGACACTCTTTGGCTTCCCAACGTTTGTCACAGTTCGGGTTACAGACATTTCGTCTTTAAGATTTGGAACTGTTATAGATGGATAGTTTAGGTCAGACGCTGTTACCAGTGAGTGATGATCACATGTTGTGTTGTATCCTGTTATCTGCTGCAGAGACTTTTCATCATAACCAATTGAACATAGAAATCCTATGTAATCGGATGGGTGTGCATCGTAGACCAAACCCGGATCAAGGACTTTTGTTGGGTTCATGAAGCCTGAGCCATAGTCAAATGCATTACCCCTTTTGCCATCAGGATCCACCAGGATGGGACTGCGCTTTTTATCCAAAGCACTAGCTGTACAACGATGCATTCATGCCAATTTCTTCAGTGTATGAATAGAATTGTAAATTTGAAGAATGAAGAGCAGCTGATTCTTTTATTATTATTTTTACTTTCTTGTTAATCGTGCGGATATAAACTGTTTATTAAATGCTTCAATGAAGCTTGAGAAAGAAAGCAGATAATCTTTGACATTTGAAGAGGAGAAAATAAAATTTGGTCTAGTTCAAAACCATATTTCAAAGAGTGTTATGTGTAATCTTACCAGTTGTCATGATTGCAGATTTGATAGCAGATGGAGACCACGATGGATGGACTGCTTTGACCAAAGTCGCGATTCCAGTTACATGCGGGCAAGCCATGGAAGTGCCCGAAAGAATGTTAAACTCCAGTCTTCCTGCTGCAGGAGACCAAGCTGCGAGTATGTTCAATCCAGGAGCTGTGACATCAGGCTACAAAGTAGAATAACCAAAATGAAACTATTAGTACAAAGGTCTATCAAAGGGTTGCTAACAATTTTTCTTCTCTTAGAAAAATTTACCTTCAAAATTTCTGGTGTCAAGGCATTGGGACCTTTAGACGAGAATGCTGCCACACGAGGTGCCGGTTGAGATCCCAATACAGTCTTTGCGGGCATAATCCTAGACAGTGGTGTTCTGTACACAATTGGAAAAGCAAAATCAGATATGAAAACTTGGAGAAACTGCATTGTAGATCCAAATTACGAATATAAACCAACCGTGTGCGATTAATATAAGATAGTATGTGAGCCCCTGTCCTCCTTCCAACAATAGCTGAAGGAATCGTGAAGGGAATGGCAATGTTCTTGTCTTCTTCATCAATAAGAATCATCCCAACACCGCCGGCTTCTTTAACTACAATGCTCTTTTCCAGTTTAGACTCCATTGAACTCTCAGCATGTCGACAAACCAGAACCTTCCCTCTGGCCTTGGTGCTATTCAAGGAACTCTCTAAGCAGTAACTGTAGGAGCAAAGTAGAAGAAAGAAACAAAAAGGGGGGAGAAAAAGTAGCTTGTAAGGTTTCCCTTTGTATTGATATGTCAAATTGCACTCAGCTTTCAAGTACCTTTGCTTCACCTGGATTGATAAGGAGTGAAATATCCTGCATTCACTTCAGATGCAGAAATGATGCTTGTTGGGTCTTTCATTCCCACAAGGCTCAGACTTTCACCCTGAGATCAACCATTGACAACAAGTAAGGCTTACAAATAACAATGTTTCTTGAAAAATTCAAAATATTACCGCTAGCAACGCCACTGATTTTCTAACCAATCAAATTTGATAGTAAAATTGTGTCAATCCCAAAACTGACATGTTACATCCGTCATTGCTTAAATGAATAATGACAGTTAATATTGCTCAGTTTAATTAGGAATCTCTCCAAGAAAAATGTCTAGAGAATAAACCTATTCCTAAAGTAAAAGTGTTTTACTTTTGGTAACCAAAATTACATGTGGAATACTAAATGCGAATTATGTGACTCCCTGCAACGTTGATCGAAGTTAAAACCGAAAAACATGACTAAGACATTAGTATTACCGTCAAATTACGACCATTTTCCAGTATGATATCGGAAGTGAAATCCCTGTCCGTCGAACTAGCAGCAACAGTGAGCATCCAAGGGGCTAAATTTGTTGCGGAAGCTGGCCACCCTTGATTTCCAGCAGAAGCAACCACCAAAATTCCGTGGCTAGCAGCATGGAATGACCCCACAGAGATGGCATCACTGAAATAGTCTCCTTGGGGAGCATCTGGTCCCAGAGATAAAGACAGGATGTTAACCCCATCTCTGATTGCATCATCGAAGGCAGCTAGCAAGTCCACGTCATAGCATCCCGAGTCCCAACATGTCTTGTACATGGCAATCCTCGCCATTGGAGCACCACCTCTAGCTCCCCCAGCAGCCAACCCCTTGTAGTTCATGTTGGCCACATAACGCCCCGCAGCTATCGAGGATGTGTGGCTGCCATGGCCAGTGCTGTCCCTTGCTGATCTGAATGATACTATGTCTGTGTTTCCTAAATCTTCTTCCTCTGATCTGTATCCACTCATATAGTATCTGGCTCCAATCAGTTTCCTATCACATAATTTACCACCAATAAAAATCTGCTGATAAATAATTATTGTAAGGATAGGCGAAAAAATAGAAAATAGAAATGTAATAAGTGTGACTAAAAGGAAAACCTGTTGCATGTTGAAGAATTGAATGCTTCTCCTGGTTGGCACCGCCCTTTCCAACTAGCTGGCACGGGAGGCATGCCCACATCACTAAAACTTGGAGATTCAGGCCAAATTCCTGTTTTAGATTAAAAAAAAAAAAAATACTCAAACCAAGGGAAATTATTTATTAAAAAGAAAAGAAAGAAACCCCATATCCAATAATTTGTTTGCCATGTTTGGGGAAATATTAAAAACGATAAGCCTATTATTATTAGGACTCCCTATACCTATACCTATTAGATGAAATAACATTGTTCTTAAGTGGTCCTCCATCAAAAAGGAATAAATGAACTGATCAGAGAATAATAAGCAAATGATCTTGAATCTGAGTAGTTAGCAAAGAATTTTCTAATAGGGACAAATAAAGAAAAAAAAGTGTTACTTCTGACACTGCTGTCTTCCAATAATAAATGCACACCAAATCACACATTCATGCAAATTGAAAACATGGGGACTCCTAATATACTATATTAGAGGAGAGAGAAAATCTCATCAAAGAGAGGAAAAAAATTGAGTAAGCCATTTTTTCATACAAGTAAACAACGGTTCGGAAAAGACTCTTCTTTCTTGCCTGTGTCAATGAAACCAACGACGATATTGACTTGGTTCTTTGTGTCGTATCCCAAAACCTCCATTGTATCATCATCCAAAAGCCCCATGAAATCCCACGAATGAGTAGTGTGTAAAACTCTCTTGCAATTGGGAAACACCGACACCACCCCTGGCATTTCTGTCAAAACCCCATTTCCCATTTTCATCAACAAAAATTCCATGATAATTTAATTACTAAAAAAAAATAACTTACTCGAGATTTGGGAAACTTGGTCGTCGGTCAACCTGGCTGCGAAGCCTCGAAAACCGTGTCTGTAACTGTAAACATGCGACGCCTGTGCCTGCTCAACACTGTTCATACAAAATCAGAAGTTAACATTAGCTGCCAAAATAAATCACAACAAAAAATGTTGAAAATTTTGTACTATGTTTATGTTAATAAACTGACCTTCCTCCATGAACAGAAGCAAGAATCTGATGGTTATTCCTCATAATCTCATCCGGGTCTTCGCCAGTTTTGCTTCCCATGTAAACCACATAAACCTGAAATCCAACCCAAAACAGAGAAACTTTAAAACCCCATTAAAATTAGGCCAAATAGTTCGTATATAGCTTGTGATGTTACCTTAGAACCGAGACAAATTCCAATTTGCGACCAAACCAGAACGCAAAGCAGGAATGGGTAACTAAAAGAAGCCATTGATAGCAAGAACCAGAGAAGAATGTGAAGAAAGAAGCTTTGGGTTTGTTAATAATGAAAGAATGGGGAAAAAGAAAAACAACTATGGATATGAAGACAAAGATTTCACAGTGGCCGCTTTAGTACTGTCCTGTATCTGAAAATGCCCTCTCTCTTTATTTTCACAAAATACAAGGCAAACCACGACGGGGGGAAAACAAAAAAAAAAACAAAAAAAAGGAAAGAGACAAAAGAAAAGGACTGAGTGAGATTATAACGTTTGAGTCAGCAAGTTTTTTGCCATTGTTGAAGTGGAGGGCAAAAGATTAACTTTGTCAGGAGACCGATTTTCTTTTGGACCTCACAATTATGATGAACTCATTGGAATATAAGAAAAGGAAATGGAAGGGATTTTTTTTTTTTTCCCTTTCCTCTGTCTTTTTATTTATGTTGCCTCAGTGACATTGAATGAATGCGTAGAAGCAAAAGGTCGATGAATGATGAGGCATAAATTGGGAATATTATATTAAATCTGGCCAATTACTCCCATAGAAGTTGACATTTGTATCAATGTACTTGGTAGCAAAAAAAAAAAAAAAAAAAAAAAAAAAAAAAAAAAAAAAAAAAAAATTAAGAAATAAAATTTTGTCTTGTTTTGCTTTACCTTGTGATTGTGATGACCGACCCGTGACAAATGGGGTATGGAGTAAATTGAAAGGAATTAAAGGCTAGCTGGACGGATAGAAGCCGATACGTTTATCAATTTCTTTTAATGGAAGTTGTTTATGACATCCTGTATTTATAAAACTTAGGCCTTGTTCATTTCACCGATTTAAGTTTTCAGTTTTAAATTTTTACAATAAAAAGCTCTCATAAAATATCACATCTAACTTTTTCTGCTACAGTAAATAGCTCTAAAAAAATATCACATCTCAACTCAAATTAAAAACTCAAATCCACAAAGTGAACGAGGCCTTAGATTCACTTACTTTCTCATAAAATATCACATCTAACTTTTTCTGCTACAGTAAATAGCTTTCAGAAAATATCACATCTCAACTCGAATTAAAAACTCAAATCCACAAAGTGAACGAGGCCTTAGATTCACTTACTTATATATCTCCCATTTAATAATTTACCAAAACAATTTTGTGTCACTTGTTGGCATTTGGGTCCTACTTTTGTCCCTATTTCCTTGGGCCCTTTTTTTCTCCAAAAAGAAGAAAAAAGTTGTTTTCCTCAAATCGATGTGTCATTACAAGATTCACAACTAGGATGTAAGTTCTTTTTATTGGCTTTTTTTTTTTTTTTCCTTAGGCACTCGCTATTATAAGACAATTTGTATAATCATTGCATTTTCACTGTTAAATTATTGTATTATTTTCTTATCAATTATGATTTAATGTGATTTGACATTAAAAATGTGTACTATTGACACGATGGTTTTTTACATCCTAATTGTGAATTTGATTCTCTTAAGACGTAATTTTGGGAGCCCATTACGTTAAAAAAGAAGAAAAAAAAAATCTGGCTTAGAAGCATGTTCACTTGGGGCTTGGACAACATTTGCATTACAGATACCATTCTCACGTCAGAGTTACGTGACATATTTAAACAACATTAATAATGTTGCAAGCAAGGGTGATTGGTTGCCGTTCAAGCACCAAAAAATGTGTGATTGGTTTGCTTATAAGTTGGAAATTGGAATAATGTGACTTGTAGCTAATTGTGACGTTGAGGAATGGAAAGCGGAAGAACCGTTGATGAGAGAGAGAGAGAGAGGGGAGAGAGAGAGATATATACGGAAAGTCGACTTGGATACTTAGCTTTTGGAGCAAACCAACCAATTAACCGCCTATTGCTTGCTGTCTATCCTTTTCCACTTTCCCTTATTTTATTATCCTTTTTTAGGGCCTTTTTTTTATATATATTTAACCTAAAAGGTTTGTACCTTAAGTATAGGTGACCGTTAAAAATCATTACTTTAATTTTAGACCTCATGAACTGAGTCGAATTATTACCAGTTTACATGGAACAGATAAAAAAGATGAAGGAAATGGAAAAGTAAAATTGTCTTAGTGGCAGACAGCAAGTGGAGGTGGAGCATCCCATCATCAGCTTTTTTTAGGCTTAAAAACCAACTTTTATACTGCGGTTTTTTTTTTTTTTTTTTTTTTTTTTTTTTTTTTTTTTTTTTTTCTGTAGTTTGCACGCCGATTCTTTTTCTGTTCTTAAATTGTTTGTGTTTCGATAAAAAATAATAGATAAAGCGTATTGCGTCCTCAAACTTCTACTCCCGTGCATTAATTTTCTCTAATAAAATTTTAATTAAGCTCCTGTTTATTTTACCGATTTAAGTTTAAAATTTAAATTTTATTGTAATAAAAAACTCTTAAAAACAGTTATATTTAACTTTTTTATTACAGTAAAAAATTCACATAAAATTACATTTTAACTCGAATCAGTAAATTAAGATGTGCATCAATTCTCCTTAAAATTAAATACACATTTGAGCCATAAAAAAAAATGTATCTATTAAGTCATATCACTTGTTTGATCATCCATTTGATCTAATTCGATAAAATTCAAATTCTATAAAAAAAAAAATACTTTTTATTATTGTTGTCGAAAGAAATGTTGGATTTTATATTATGATCGATCAAACGAGGAATAAGATTTGGTTGGAATAACTTCAAAATGTAGTTATTGAGAAGTAGAAATTTTTCCTTTCAAGGCACAACGATAGCTATCTTAGCACCCAAAAAAAAAAAAAGAAAGAAAAGAAAAAGTTCTAGCAACAAACAAACAAACAAAGAAAAAAATATTGATGGTAGTGAAATCCGACTAGAAAAAGTAAAAAAGTTAAAAAGAAAATAAAGCTCCGCAAAGTTCCCTTTCGCTTGGGGTTCGTCTCAAAATAATATTTTAGGTTTAAAAAATTATCTAATCTAGTTGGATAACTCATAAATATGATTGTTTTTAAAAAAATTTTACTGTAGTTATTTCTGAAAGTTTTTTACTGTAATAAAACTCAAATTAGTAAAATGAACAGAATCGTAATCTAATTTGATATAAGTTAAATATCCAACTTATATTCAGGGGGAGAGAAGTGGGGGCCAGGGCATATGCCCTCCTGAATTTTTTAGAATGTTGTTTTAGGCCATTGGTGTTTTATTTTTTATTTTAAATGCGCATATAATTTTTTAAATTTTTCATATTTGTCCCCTCTTAATTACTCAAAGTTTAAATACGTCTCTACTAAATCTAATTTCATGTAATGTTTATCATATCAAAAGTGATCTCAAACAAGAAAACTATTATTAAATGACTCATTAATATAATTATCCTCACATGTATCCCTATCCACACAACCCTCTTAATAATTTTTATCTCATAAATACATCTTCTCTAGTGTGCGCTTATTGAAGTAATATTTATTTTAAATGTGTCCCTGCTTAATCATTCTTTTTATTCTAGCACTATCAACTATTAGATCTTCATATGTATTTATCACTCAAATACGTTCTGTCTATACATGTATAATATTTGACATAAATATATTGTGATTAAAAACGTTCATTTCATCCATTTTACTAAATGTTTTTCTTATGAACTAAAGGTATGAGAAAGATGACTTAAAAAAGTAAACTCTTCTTAAAATTTTATATTTAAGCAAGAAATTCAATAAACTAATATGTATGTGCGTAACACAGGCTTCCATTTATTAATAGTATTAGGAGCTGCTTATATTGAATTATATGGATTTTAAAATGAAAAGCACAATATTTAACATTAATCCATATGACTTTTATTTAATAAAAGTTAATGAAAGAATGATAATGCACATGCCAGGTTGGTATTAAAAAACTTCACATATTTAGTTTTTTTTTTTAAATTACACCAATCAGTTGAATTGAGATTCTTAATAATATTTGTTTTAATTAGACAATCGACCGAGCTAAATTAATCTAATATATATAAATACGTTCTTTGTAATATATTTTTAGTATCTTAGTTATAAAAAGTTGAATATGTTTTTTTTTAATTTTTAATCGCGTTTAAAATGGTAGTTGTTTTGGTTGAATATGCATGTTTAAAATTTCTGATTTTATTGATCAACCCTAACATAAGATACTCAATGCTTGTTTAGTTCGCTAATTTAAATTTTTAATTTGAGTTGAGATGTGACTTTATGTAAGAACTTTTTATTATAACAAAAAAATTAAATGCATCTGTTTCTAAAAACCTTTTACTGTAATAAAACTTAAATTTTAAACTCAAATAAATAAAATAAACGGAGTCTCAGCTGCCATCATCTCTAGAAAGGGCATAACGTGACAAGGACGGAGGCCCACTGTTAGGGCTGGGAGCCCAACTTGAGCCGGCTCATGAAATCCAGAGAGATATATTTAAAAAAAAAAAAAATTGCATACACTTTTCAAGGAAAAAATCGACGTTCAATCCAATTCCGCCCGAATACAATTCTATAGGGCCCGTTCACTTCGCTGATTCAAGTTTGTAATTCGAGTTGAGATGTGATTTTGTGTGAGAGCTTTTTACTGTAGTAAAAAAGTTAGATGTGACTGTTTCTGAGAGCTTTTTACTGTAGTAAAATTCGAATTCTAAACTCGAATCGACGAAATGAACGGGGCCATATTGTATCGGACTGAGTCTAAATTTAACTGGAAACAGTTTTAAATAAAATCCCATTCTTGTTAAATTGATTAGAAACTTTACCCAACTAATTTCATAATTAGACTGAACTCTCAAACTACTTGTAGTTTGCCACACGCCATAATAACTGGACCTGCAGGCAAAACTAACTTTTCTAGAAAAGATGCAACACTTTTCGGTGGAAAAAAAAAAAATAACTTAGCAACAAAAAAAAACCCTTAGCGCTTGGCCTTCTGTGTAACGTGGCAGTGACAGGTAATTAATTGTAATGATTAGAATAATGATAATTATACAAAGATGATGATATGAAGAGCTGAAGATGATTCCCTAATGATACTCAAAACAAAAGCAGCGGCAATAGATTGTGGTTTCCGCGGCTGACAATCATTACATATAATTCTGAGCAATTAAGTATAAGAAAATACCTTCAAGGCATCCAATATTGCAATCGGGGGACCCATCATTTGATGAGATGCACTGACAACTAAGGTATACAATCATGTTTTTCTTATACAGACTTTTTAAACAAAATCTACTTAGGATGATTATGTAATCTTAGTTATAATAGTATTATACTTAGTTTTATTTTAGCATGTAACCGTTAGAGAATGTAATATAATGAGACGTTTAATTTATGAGTTTAAAATCGTGATTTATAATTTAGATTTTTAAAATTAAATTTTTTATGAAAAAAAAACATTATAGAGATTCAAAAATTATGATTCAAAACTAAAAACAAACCCTTAAAATAAGCATCTCATTAATCTTTTTTTCATCATGGGATCAAAATATAGTTTTTAAAAACATAATGGATAAAAATATATAAACGTGGAAAAATTTCAAACAAGGAAAGTTTTATACGGAAAATTCATATTTCGTAACAGATTAACCAAAAAATTCAAATGATTTAAAACAAAAAAAATGTAACTAAAAGTTTTGTTACAAAGAAAGTGCTCAATATGCTTAAAAAATAGTTACGTGTTTTCACATAAAATGTACTTTTCGAGCAAACAAAAGAAATAATTTAAGGACAATTGTAAAGAAGAAAAAAAAAGAGCATGATTTTCAAGAGAAAATATGACCTGATTTTACAGAAATATTTGTTGGGAAAACCACTATTAACAATTGCGGAATAAAACTCTCTCTCTTTATATACTAAAATAAGATCTCAAATAAAATATAAACAAAACCAATCAATAAACATTAACATCTAATCAAATCAACTAAGCACAAATAAAAGACTAATTTTTAATGCGAAAAACCCTTCAAAACCAAAATAAAAATCACGAGACCCTTATGCTACTTAAAAACTTTCACTATATCAATAATAAAATTATAAAGTTTCTCACTAGATACAAATTAGAGTCTCACAACAATAATATCATTAAGAAATACTATTCTTAGCTCACCAACAAAATAAATATCATCATCAAAGATGAATAATAAACACGAAAAAAAGGTTTAAATCTCACTAAAATGGGAGTACTCAAGAGAGTACCATTGAGAGGCTACAAGCTTCAGGTTTCTACATGCTCACCAAAATAGATAACAACTATTCTTTCTCTCTCTTCTTTTTCTTCTTTCTCTGGTTGCTGATTGCTTCCCACGAACAGCCCCTTCCTTTAATTTCCTTGGCTGCGTGCACCAATGGCACGGAACACTAATGGGCTTTGCCCCTTCCTTTTTCTTTTCTATTAACACTAATGGGCTTTGGCCCATTTATTTTTTCCAGCCCACAAATGGGGCCAGAACCCAACAAACTCCTCCACATCATTTAGTGGGTACAACTACGCCCGCTCTCTGTCTACAAGCTTCAAGTTTCTCTTTAAGCAAAGTCTTCGTCAACATATCTGATCCATTCTCACTAGTGTGGATTTTCCCTAAGTGCAATTGCTTTGCTTCAAGCACATTACGAATCTAATGATATCTGACATCAATATGCTTAGATCTTGAATGGAATGTTCAATTCTGAAAGAGGTGGATGGCGCTCTGACTATCGCTGTAAACAATGCATTTCTCTTGTTACATGCCGAATTCTTCAAGAAACCTCTTCATCCGCGATGCTTCCTTGCAATCTTCAGTAATTGCAATGCACTCAGCTTCCGTGGTGGATAAAGCGAGACACTTTTACAACTTAGACTACTCCCCCTGCAAAAGTCATCATGAATCCCGAAAGGTTCAATGTCACTTGCCATATTTGAATTTGTGTACCCATCTAGAATGATATAATATATTATATAATTATGATATAGAATATAGGTAAAGTCTCCAATCCGGTACCGGATTAAAGCGGTACTGTATATTTCTTTTAAAAATATGTATATTTCTTCTGCGACACATGTATATTTCCTCTAAAAACACACACACACACACATATATATATAGGTGTTTAGATAAATTATAGGTGTCTCCCCACATTATACATATTTTAAGAAGAAATATATGTGTTTTTTAAAAAAATATACATGTGTTGCTCCAATCCGGCACTAGATTGGAGACAATTTCCTAGAATATAATCATATTATTAAAATAATAATTAAAAATTTTGATTATATTATATTATATTATATTATATTATATTAAACAAATATATTATAATTAATATATTATATAATCATACATTATAATAGATAATAATATTAGAATTATAAAATTATATTAATATATAATTAAATTAATTATTATTATATTATTAATATAATAAATATAATTATATCAATACAATATTATTATAAAATAATAATTATAATATCATATTATAATTATATTATAATTATAATATCATATTATTAAAATAATTATAATATTATTATAATATCATATTATATGATAACAATTTAAAAGTTAAAGCTATTTTTGGATTGTTTCTTATTTTGACTGTAAATTTTTTAAAAATTCTTTAAAAAACACTTTTAAAAAAATTTATCAAATACTAAAATAAATTTTTACTAGAAGTTGATTTAGAGAACGAAAAGCAATACCATTATGCTTTGCTTCGTGAGATATTAATTCGCCTTTTTCATTTTTTTTTTTGGCTTTTGTCTTAAAACTTTTATATGGCTTTAACTTTTAAATGTGTCTCATTTAAATACTTTTCCTCACGATTTGTCACTAATAATATAAAATTTCTCAAATACGTCTCCCAACTTACTGTTCTGGTCAAAGCTCTCTTTTTTAGTTTTTGGCCCATCTTTAGAGGAACACCAATTGCATTGTGATTTCAACTGCACTAAATAAACTAAAGAATAAATTAACTAACGCAATGCCAATGAAAAACAGATAAAAAGGAAAGAAAAAAGGTTATTTTGTATGAAAACCCCGAACTTTTTTAATTTGATAATTTAGTCCCTAAATTTTTTTTCCTGACAATCAACCCCCCAATCTTTTAATTTTTTGCACTCTTAGTCCTTGTTGCTCAAATTCGTTAAAATTTTGATGGTTTTTCGTGTGAAACTTACAAGTGACTACCTAAGAAGCGCATTGATGATATTTTTGTTTGGTATAAATAAAATTTCATGTTAAAATTTAAATTAAAGTTTAAGTTATAATTAAATTAAGTTTAAGTTTTTCTTGAAACTAAATAAAAATGATCATCAATGCCCTTATAAGGCTATCATTTGCAAGTTAGGTGCAAAAAACTGTCAAAATTTTAATAAATTTGAACAACAAGAGTTGAAAGTGTCAAAAATTATAAGTTCAAAGTGTTGATTACAAAAAAAAAAAAAAAGTTTAGGGATTAAATTGTCAAATTAAAAAAGGTCAGGAGTATTCGTACAAAATAGGCCCAAAAAAAAAAACTAAGAAGCTTTTATTCGTATTGAAAGATTTGTCTTCTCAAAATATTTTTTCGCAGCAAAACTTCATTGTTTTTGATCTGTTGCATTTTGTAGCAGTTGCAGAATGAGTCTACTTTCTTGGGCGGAATCATAAATAATAAATCATATGAACTCATTTGATTAATGCAAGATAAAGGCTAAATCTTCCTTCTTATGAACTGTAAGTCAGTGGCTGAAGTTTTGTTAAAACTTATTTGTTGTTTCTCTATTTGAAGGGAAAAAAACTGTTTTTTTTTTCTTTTTTGTTTGTTTGTTTGTTTTGTTTTGTTCTGTCTTTGATGTATAAGTGATCACTAGAAAAAAACTGTTTTTTTTTTCTTTTTTGTTTGTTTGTTTTGTTTTGTTCTGTCTTTGATGTATAAGTGATCACTAGTTTAACATTCTTATTGACTGAATCTTTTTCAAATGGTTCTATTCCGTTTTATTTTTCCCTTACCTATAAGCAATTAATACTAAAATCGTTCGTTCCTACTTGCGAACTTTTTACGATGTTTTTGTCCTCTGCAAAGAAATTATTTACATGAATAGAAAATATTAAAATCAAAGAAAAAAGAGAAATAACATGCTATAGTATCTTAATGATTTCTCTCCAATGGATCACCTAATATTTTCAGAATGCATCTAAAAGCGTATAAATGATATATTCATTAATGGATTCTACATACAAAAAGCGATTAAGACTAACAACAAATTCGAAGCATAAACATTAATGGATCCTATTCCTTTTTTAGTACATGTATGTGAAATATTTACAGTGCTTTTTCGGTTAGAGCATGTGATCCAAAGTTCAGTAAAACATTAGAACTGTAACTTCATTTTTTATCCAATATTTCTGCACTTCATAAACTAATGCCATTATGACCATAAAATGCCCAAGAAACACAATTTTGCAACATGAAGAAGGAAAATGCTTCTGTTGCAATTAAAGTCAACAAAAAAAACTTAAAAGAGCACAAAAGCATACGGAAATATCAACCATATAATTCGGAAAAAACTCTACACTATTAGCAGTATGCGTCACAAACTAAAATAACTATATCATCTTCTGATCATACAAACATCAAAAGAAAATAAAATAACAAAGTACTGTGCAAATTCAACAACTTAATATAATAGGCAAATTCTCTGCATTGTCTGAGCAATGCTCTTTATTAGCAATACATACAAAGCTATAACAAAAATAGGAGTTCATATTCATAACAACATCAAACTGAAAATAAATACTTTGCAGACTCCATCACACCATGTTCTAAGCTCCTTTGGCACGCTTCCTTGAAGAAGAAAAGTAGGCGTTTAGCCGAACATGCTAGCAACAAAAAAAAAAAAAAAAAAAAAAAAAAAAAAAAAAAACAGAGAAAAATATTTTTGCATGTATGTTTTAAGAAGAGGAATTTTAAGCTTGTTCAAGCCATTTCTTAAAGAAATTAAGAAAACTATCATACTTATTGACAGGACATTGTATGCATGGTTTAATTGGTAATTCCAAGACAATTTCATATCTCAACAAAAGTGTATTTATACAATGACATGAAAATAAGTCTTGAAAATTCAGCAATCCTAGGAGAACATATTGACATCAACTTTCATTCAAACATGATAGAACTTGGAATTAGCTAGGTTCAAGAGGGAGGAATACTGGAACTTCGAAATTTAGGACCAAAGAATGAAGAACAATAAAAGAAAATGGTAGAGAAAGGAAAAGAAAACAGAACTCTTCTATAGTGGAGTGTACCTCTGTAACTTGACATCCCTGATTAACTGACTTGCTCTTGCAGAAGCTTCAACAAGTCAGAGCTACCGAGATTGTAGTCGTCAAAACTCCATCTTTTTTGCCTGTAATAATGGAAGGTGACGGAAGGTACATGCCGAATTTGACAGTAATCAGCGCCTCCATCCGGTTGCAAACAAACCACAAATTCCCTTGGCATGTCATAAATTCCAAGAGATTTGAGGTTTGTTAGGTGCTGAATATCGGAAGGCACCTGCTTCATCAGTGGACAAGGCCCAAAGTCGAACTTTTCTAAAAGAGGCAATGCTTTTCTGTCTATTTTAACCATCTTTAAACCTCCCAACTTGCATAATTTAAGTTGCTTGAGTTTCTGGAAACCGTCTTCCTCAAAATGCAATTCATCTCCTTCATATGTCTGATACATGTCAAGGAATGCCAAGTTGGGCAAACCTTTGAGGTATTGTAGTGGCTCGTCGATTAATCTCGAGAAATTTAACTGTAATCCCTGTAGATTATGAATCTCTGAAATCCACTTTGGCAACTGTTGTAGTCGACAATTCAGCTCTAGATAACGTAAAAGTGGCGGAGGAGATGAAATGTATTTTAAATCTAAAACTTCATCCTCATTGATGGAGTTCAAATATAACACCTCAAGGTGCTTCAGCTTCTCAATGGAGAGTCCAAAAGCCATGCCCATTTCTGCAGTCACTTTAGAAATGTCCAAACTTTTTAGCTTCTTTAGCATCTGCCTCTTTCATGAAACCAACTTTGTCGGAGTATGCTTCCACACTCGTTAGTGTTTGTAACTCCTCCAACCTTCCGATCCCTTCCCGAATCCTCACGCCACAATATGTCTCCAAACTGTATGGAATTTTCTCATCAAATGAATTAGCAAGGAGGTGTCGCAAATTCCTTAGTTTATTAACCTCAACCGGTAGCTCCCGCACTAAGGTATTTTGAACATCCAACGTTTGTAGATTGCGTAACTTACCAATGGACTTTGGAAGCACTTTCACCTCTGTACCTCCTAAACAAAGGTACTTCAAGTGGAACAAATTTCCTACCTCTCTTGGGAGACTACTGAGAGGAGAATCTTGAAATTCCAATACTTTCAAGAGTTTAAAATTTTCAAACAAATCCACTAAGAAAGACTTGGTACATTCCTTAACATTGAAAAGAAATACAGACCGAATCCCAGAATCTCGAACTCTTTCCAAAACATTTTCCGTAGTGTCATGAATTGAAACACGATGGCTCTTTTCTCCAAGACTGGACTTACTTTGATTTAAAGTTTGACAGGAGCACAATTCACCAGCTCTCGTTAAGATGCTATCATGCATCAAATCACGGACTTTACATGCTCTTATTACTCCAAATTCTATGTCAAACAAAACCAGGTTTCTTTGGATGAGCTCATTTAAGTATTCTTTAGCAACATCTTCTAATGTCATGTTCTTTCTTTCTTTAACAAAACCTTCAGCAATCCATAGATTATATAACACTACATCAAGAATTTGAAAGTCCTCGGGAAAGATGCCAAAATACAGGAAGCAAAGTTTGAGGTGGTAAGGTAGATCAAGATAACTTAGGGAGAGGATATTTGGAATATCAGTTTTTTCATATTCGGAATTGAGATTATTGAGCACATTTCTCCACTCAGAGGAGACTTTCTCTGTAGTCGACAACAGACCAGCTATGGTTGAAATAGCAAGGGGTAAGCCATGGCATTTTCTAATAATCGCATGCGACAATTGCTCCAACTCTTTGGGGGAACACCCCTCAAACTCACCACTTCGAAATGCCTTCTTGCAAAATAGCTTCCACGCCATTTCTGAAGACCAAGTTTGTAGCTCTTGGACAAGATCGTATCGGTTTTCATTGCAATAATCGGCAATACCAACATTACGAGTTGTGATAATTATCCTACTGCCTTTATCATTATTTGGCAAAGCAAATTTCATAAGTTCCCAAAGTTCTCTTTGCCAAACGTCATCAAAAACAATCACGTACCTCTTTGTTTGTAGATGTTTCTTCAAAAGACTAATTAGTTCTTCCCTGGTACAATCTTCATCAATTCTCTCCCCCACTCTAGATACATGCCTCATTATTATCCTCAGAAGCTTATTCATGTCATATGTCCGAGACACCGTGATCCAAGCGCGACAATCGAAGTGACCTTTCACGGATCCATCATTGTAGACTTACCTAGCAAGAGTTGTCTTGCCAATTCCACCTTGACCTACCAACGAAGTCACTGAGCGCAAGGATGGTCCTGCCGTCATCCTTCTCATAAGTTCCTCGAATGCGCCATCGATACAAATAATTTCATCTTCCTCCATGAAAAGCGATCTCAAGCGAGGATCATGTCCTTCAACATTCGTCATTCTACACCTTGCTCCGTGTTCCAAAGGTCTTAATCCGTATCCAATACCTCTATCCTTGATTTCACCCAGCACCTCTTTAATATCTTCAATCTCTGAAGCTATGTCATAACGCGGCCTCAAAGCTTTAATGCAGTGACCGACTTTGCGCAAAGAAGTAATAAATCCACCCTCACAGCGATTTTGTTCAGCATGATAAAGGTACTCATCAACCACATTCTCAATCCGCTCCGCTTGATTTCTTATTTGTTTCAACCACACTTTCGTCGCATCTCCCACTTCCCCTTTCTCCAATTTCGCCTCAGCATCTCTAAGGAAAGGCTGGATGATCTCCAGTTCATCTTTTAGCCTCTCGACTTCTTTCCGGACTCCTTTCAATGCTTTTGCCTCTTCAATCAGTAGCTCCAGCAATTTCTCAATGACAGGACTCAAGAACGTCTCTGCCATTAATTTCTTTCTTAGCTTCTGATCAACCAAGCAAACAATGGGAACTTTTCATCATACTTTGAATCCCATTACAAGTTCTGATAGCACTTGTAATTTCTTAAGGGAGAAGCCACAATGTGAAAGTGAAATAGAGCAATACCCGTATGCATTATTTTTCTCTGATTCTCTTTAAGCGGGTTCTAGCTGCCCAATACCACTTTTTCCTAACTTTTCTTTCACTAACACGCGTAAAACAAAATTTTTTTTTTTAAAAAGGCACACAGCAAAAGTAATATGGTAAAGCAATCAATAGCTGATCAGATAAGGTGAAGAAAAAATTAAAAAAAAAAAATTTGGCTAGAAAAATCAAAGACAAAGGAAAAGAGCGCTATTTGCTTTCATGATGGCAAGAATAAGATGATTTGATGCTAATAATATAATATAATATAGTGTACTAAATTGATTTTATCTCTTCCTTATAATTAGTTGGTTTACAGCTTTTCTTAAACTTTAAGGTACTAATTTATGTAAATATACTTTGACCTACATTAACTGTATTTACTCCATCAAAACATTTAATTAACAACTTTTTTTTTTCTTTTTTGGTGTCGAAGGTACACATTTGAAATTTCAATTTAAATCATGATTCATATGGATATAAGGGTGTAAAAAATGAGTCGAACCCAACAAACCCGCCAAGCCGACCCAACCCTAATTAAAAATAGTGGGATTTTTTTTTTCTTTTTGGTTGTACATATGCCAAACCCATAACGTACGGGTAAGGTACCGAGCCAGATTCATTGAACCCGAAAAAGGCCGACCCGGCCGAATGAAATTCTTACCACCCAATAAAAAAATCCCTAATTCACTCCTCCCTCTATCATTTTCACTCCAGCGCCGCAGTTTCTTCTCCGTTCTCTCTCTTGACGTGTGGCCTCTTCTCTCTCTCATTTCCCTCTCTCATTTTCTTCTCTCTCTTCAATCTTCTCACTTCCTTCCTCCGCCGTTTTTCACTTCTTCAGGTTTTCAGTTCTCACTTTCTCCACCGATTCTCAGTTGTCACTTCTCCTCTTCCACCGCCGAACGTCCAGTGGGTCTTCCTCAGCTGCCTCGGTGTCAGAAAAGGCACCTACGCCAGCCGCCTCTGCAACCTCCTCGGCATCCCCCACATCGCCACCGGCAATCTCGTCCGCGAAGAGCTCGATTTTTGTTCGACAGGCAGGCCTTTTGTTCTTATTTTCAATCTTGATTCAATTAATTTGGACTCAGATCTGTCCTTTTTCATTTTTTCGTTTTGATTTTGGATTTAGGGTTTATATCTAGTCGTGTTAACGAATCTAATCAGTCTATCGTCTACTGAAAAACTGTGTTTCTAATCAATCCGAACTGCCAACACCATCGATCGTGCCATCATTCTTGGCGAGCGGTCAGCATCAGCCCAAAGATGGAGTGGCTGTTCCTTCATACACATTTGGCTCAAGCAAATCTAGCTCGGCCCTTGTGTTCTCTTTCCCCTCAACGAGCAGTGCTGCAATCCAAAATGATTCTTCAGACATTAAGTTCAGCATTGGATCAGACAAGCTCAAGTTATCTTTCAGCTCAATAACGAAAGATGCAATCTGCTATTAACTGAGAGCAAGACAAGTCAATTTTTTTCCCTTCCTCTTCTCTTTAATTCTTAATTTTTAAGGTGAATTTGAAGTTAGAATTCATAAAGAGAATGATCCAAACATCGGGAAAGCCAGTAGTTGGAAATTTTTTTCTGAAAATATTAAATAACCAAATATTCTTAGTGTCTTCACTATAGCAGTTAATTTCCCTAATTATAGTTCTATAACAACAATTGGAGAGTTTTGTATGACGATACCAGTATTTTGGTCATTACATTCTAGTATATAATTGTCAAGTTTGTTGGGCATATTAAAGTTTTTTTTTGAGTAAAGCAGAACCTTCTGGAATCTAATAAAATCCCGACATTATCATCGGACAAACTTTGTTTTCCACCTTTATTGTTGGGCCTACAAAAGGACCCAGCGGGAGACTAGGGGAGTGACACATATGCCCGCCTAATCGTTCAAGCTCATACCAACTAATTTGTAAAATCAAGCCTACCCGAGGTAACCTAAAAGGTTACGGGTTTGTGAGCCGAGGAAGGTATTGCGGCCGAAAATTCTCTTACCCATTACTTGTGCGGCTGATAGGTCTAACCCGAGCCTACCTGCCCGAGTTACACCTCTATATGGATGTTTGAACAAGTCTATTGACCTTTACCACCAAAATAATGAAAAGGTCATTGCTATTATTTACATTACTTTTTTGGAAATCAATGACGGACAGTAATGGTCAGCAGGGCTACGTGCCCCACTCTTTTGAAAAAGTAAAATAAAATAAAATAAAGACATGACCCACATGTTTTCCAATCTTACGTATCTCCAATGTAATGTAAACTGTAAGGAGACGTTTGGTTCATAAATTAGAATAATAAAATTAGAATTATTTTCGATTTACGTGTATTTTTTGTGAGAGAAAACACTGTAGCGAATCATGAATCATGATTCGAATCGGGATACAAATTCCCCAACCAAACAACTCCTAAATTGCCCATATTAAAAGGGTTTTTTTTTTTCCGATAAACCTTCTTATTCGTAGTGTTAATTTTTTATCATTAAATATACTTAAAATCACATTGAATTATAATATATGTAGAACAAATAATTTATGATACTAATTTAACGGTTAAAAAATAAAAATTTATTGATAATTCATTTTTTCTAATCTTGCTAGAAAAACTCTCCACTTAAAAAACAATAATTATTTAATTAAATAGATGTGTGGTGGAGTGTTTCCCCAGTATTTCAGCTCCAGATGACTCGACAAAATCAGGCTTACCCTCACAAGATCTAGCAAATGCTTGCCTTCTAGATAGGTCCTGATGCAGAATGTGAAACCCGAGACTCCTATTTATCTTTGAGTATCATTAATTCTCTAATGAATAGTATATTTATGGAACAAATTCATGAATTAAGCTTGCTACATATTCAAATACTGAATCGACACTCAAAGAAATTATTTATCTTCTTCTTTTATCAACAAGGAGAGGATTCTATCTCGTAATATTAACATTTCATGCTACCTACTTCATCATGTCTTTAAAATACAAGGAATAAGATTTAGTAATCTCAAAATCCATATTGAGTAAGTCATAAGAAACAAATCCATAAATAAGAGTCTGCTTATAGCTCAGATTAAGATCATTTTATATATGATCTTTGGTAGACTCAATTAGAATTTTTATACTTAACGGAAATTATCTGAAATTCATATTGTATCTTGACTCAGTCCTACATAATCTCATTATGTAAAATACACTCATTCGATATTTCTCCATATCAACGATATAGATAAGCTCGTTCTATTCTTAATGGAAATGACATGTATGAATAATGTTTTAATTAAAAATTTTGAATTTTAATTAAATCCATTATGGACTAATTCGATTATTATCTTTAAATATTATCCTATAATATATAACATTTATATACAATATTTAAAATCACATAATGGTGAAATTTGTCAATGTTTATGAATACTATAAGAGATGCACATAGAATAATGAAAACTCAAATATTTTGTGTTAGCCTGATTTTAGTACAACATAACGAAACATCAACATTTCCCATGTAAGTCGTAAAACAACTTCATGTTATTAGCACTATGCATCATGAAGTAAAATAACTACATCAGTTCCTGATCATATAAACATCAAAAGAAAATCAACAATGTAGTGTGCAAATTCAACGATTTAATCACTGAACAGAATAGACAAATCCTCTGCCTTGGCCGCGCAAAGCTCATCATTGGCAATACAATACCAAACTAAAACAAAAACAGGAGTTCATATCCATAAGAACATCAAACTGGAAATATCTTTACAGACTCCGCACAATGACTGAAGAGAATAGATAAATCCTCTGCCTCGTTCAAGAGCAGAGTTTCTGGCTACTTTGGCACAATTCTAGGAAGAAAAGTAGCTTGAGCTGAACATCCCTAGCAGAAAAAAATTCAAAATCAATTTTCAAATTAGGGCTTACAAATATACATAGATGAAAATATCAGCAAATGTTTCTTAAGAAGAACAATCTTATAGAAAACTAAAATATTTAAGTGCGACACACCGGATAGTTGTTTAAGAAAATTATAATATTTGTAAGAGGACATTGTAGCACGGGTTAATTGCTAACTTTGACAAAATAAAAAGTTGGCCAGTCTTGGTCAGTGAATCCATTTTTTAACAAGAAATGTGTATTGATTTGATGACCAAAAAACAAAAGATCTAGTAAATTTGTTAGGAACCGTTAGTTGGGGGAGGGCATTAGTAGATTGTTAGTAGTGGTTAGAGGAAAGCTAGTAGTATAAAAGGGAGGGATTAGTTGTTAGTAAGGGAATGTCTGATTTGTAGAGTTCTGGGAATTGTTTTGGGCTTGGGAAACCAAGATAGGAGAGTTAGGCCCCGTTCATTTCGTCAATTCGAGTTTAGAATTCGAGTTTTGCTACAGTAAAAAGCTCTCAGAAACAGTCACATCTAACTTTTTTGCTACAGTAAAAAGCTCTCACACAAAATCACGTCTCAACTCGAATCAGCGAAGTGAACGGGCCCTTAGATAGTCTCTCGAACACTATCTCATTTAGGGTTTTCCTAATTGTTCTATCAGTACTTATCATCAATAGTGATTCTCTTTTATTCAAACTCCTATTGTTTAGATCATCTTTCTATCAAAACTCAACTCTGAGAGAAATATTAATATCTAGTTTTCTCATTCAAAAAGTAGAGAACTTAGCAATAACTTAGAATAATCTAGAACGCAATTGACGAGCTAAATATGAAGGACTAACCAGAAGGAAGAGGTCAATACATGAACATTGGGATTTTGTTGGAAAGAGAAAACGGAAAAAAAAAAAAAAAAAAAGAAGAAAAGAAGATGAAAGAGAAATAAAGAGAGAAAATAGGACAAAATATCCACGATTGTGATAATGGAAGGTGACGGAAGGCACATGCTGAATCTTCCAGTAATCAACGCCTCCATCTGGTTGCAAACGAAACACAAATTCCCTCTGACATGTCATGAATTGCAAAAGATTTCAGGTTTGTTAGGTGTTGAATATCGGCAGGCATCTCCTTCGTTAGTGCACAACGCCGAAAGTGAAACTCTCCAAGAAGAGGCAGTGCTCCTACGTCTACTTTAACCACCTTTAATCCTTTCAACTAGTTAAACTTAAGTTGCTTGAGTTTTTGAAAACCACCTTTCTGAAAATGCAATTCCTCTCCATCATGTGTTATGCAGAGGTATGCTATATTGGGCAACGCTTGGAGGCATTTCATTGGATCGTCGATAAACCTTGAGTCCTCCATCTGGTTGCAAACGAAACACAAATTCCCTCTGACATGTCATGAATTGCAAAAGATTTCAGGTTTGTTAGGTGTTGAATATCGGCAGGCATCTCCTTCGTTAGTGCACAACGCCGAAAGTGAAACTCTCCAAGAAGAGGCAGTGCTCCTACGTCTACTTTAACCACCTTTAATCCTTTCAACTAGTTAAACTTAAGTTGCTTGAGTTTTTGAAAACCACCTTTCTGAAAATGCAATTCCTCTCCATCATGTGTTATGCAGAGGTATGCTATATTGGGCAACGCTTGGAGGCATTTCATTGGATCGTCGATAAACCTTGAGTAACTTAATGACAATCCGTGTAAATTATGAAGCTCCGAAACCCAATTTGGCAATCGTTCTAGTCGGCAATTCAATTGGAGATAACGCAAAAAAGGAGGCGATGAAATGCATTTTAAATTTATAACTTCATCCTCGTTGGTTGAAGTCAAATTTAACCTCTCAAGGCGGTTCATTTTCTCAAGGACAACTCCCAGAGGCTCCCCCATTTCTGCAGTCACCTTTAAAATGTCCAAACGTTTTAGTTTCCTAAGCTTCTGCAGCTCTTTGACAAAACCAACTCCATCAGGGTATGCTTCCACCTTCTCTAGTGTTTGCAACTCCTCCAACATTCCGATTCCTTCACGTATCCTCACATCGCAATATGTATTCAAACTTGAATGGCCACTCTTAGCAATTGAAAAATGCGAAGGTGTCGCAAATTCCTTAGTTTTGTAATCTCGATCGGGAGCTCCGTCACTAAGGTGTTCCTAGCATCCAATGTCAGTAGAATGTGCGGATTACCAATGGATTTTTGAAGTACTTTCACCATAGCACTTGCTAAACACAAGTATTTCAGGTGAAACTCCCTACTTCTTTTGGGAGATTATCAAGAGGCACATTCTCAAAATCTAAGACTTCCAAAAGCTTAAAATTCTCAAACTACCTTGTACATTCCTTGAAGTCAAACAGAAAAACAGACCGAATGCTGGAATCCATAAACACTTTCCCAAGACATTTTCTGTAGTATCATGAATTGAGAGGCGATAACTGTTTTCTTCAAGATTGAGCTTACTTTAATTTATAGTTTGAGAAAAGCACAATTCACCTGCTCTAGTTAAGATGATATGCATCAGATCATGGACTTTACATACTCTTTCAACACCAAATTCTATTTCAAACAAAACTCTTTGGATGAGCTCATTTAAGTATTCTTCGGCTACGTCCTCCAATGTCTTGTTTCTTCTTGCTTTAACAAAACCTTGAGCAGACCGTAGTCTGTACAATGTACTTTCAGAAATCTTATGGTCTTCACCAAAGAAGCTAAAATATAAGAAGCAAGTCTTGAGGTGGTAAGATAGTTCTAGATAACATAGGGAGAGAATTTTCATAATATCAGTTCAATTTTCATAATATCAGTTCTTTCATACTTTGAACTAATATTGTTAAGCACCTTTCTCCATTCCGAATCAACTCTTTCTTTGGTTGACAAAAGACCGGCTACGGTCGAAATGACAAGTGGCAAGCTAGGCATTTGCTAACAATCTCACGAGACAATTGTAAATTCAGTTATGTTAATTTTCCTGCAACATTGGAAAATGGGCAAATGGGTAGCACTTTGTCAAATGAGGACTTATGCTCTTAATCTGATTTCCTTTGTTTGAAATGCTTGCACAATCAAATGGTATCCTCAGTTACTCTCTACTATTGATGGTTACACATATATATAAGTATACATACATATATATATATATATATATATATATATAAGTATACAACTCCATATTATTAGCACTACGCAAACAAAGTAAAATAATTACATTTGTTCCTGATCGTACAAACATCAAAGGAAAATTAACAATGTGCTGTTCCAATTCAAACAACTTAATCACTTAAGAGAACAGACAAATCCTTTGCCTTGTCTGAGCAAAGCACATTATTGGAAATACATACCAAACTGAAACAAAAATACGAGTTCACATCCATAAGAACATCAAACGGAAAATAAATAATTTGCAGACTCCATCACACATTGACTGAAGAGAATAGATAGATCCTCTGCCTCGTTCATGAGCAACGTTTCAGGCTCCTGTGGCACAATTCCAGGAAGAGAACTGGGGTTTGAACTGAACACGCTTAACAGAAAAAAAATGGAAAATTAAGTTCGTAACTGCACTTATAAATATACATCAGAGCAAAATATCAGCAAATGTTTCTTATTAGGGAAAGTGAACCACTTGTAAATAGTTAGTTAGGACTGTTAGAGCTAACTGTGGTTAACTTAGCTAATAACTACGGTTTAGTTTAAAAGTTTGTTAGAGGCAGCTGATTAGTTAATTGTAAAGACTTGTATTTAAATATGGTTTTGTACAATCATACTTAAGTGAACAACACCAGATAGTTATTTAATTTAGTCGTAAAAAAATTAAGACAAACAATCATATTTGTATAAGAATATTGTAGCACAGGTAATTGCTATATCCAATACACAATAAAAAGTTTACCAACCAATTTAATATCAAGAAGTGTAATGTTTTATGACGCAGCTGATTAGTTAATCGTATATTCAATAGCTCTCAGAGACATATTGCATTAAGTTTAATACGAAAATGAGAGAACTTAACATGAATTCAGAAGAATCTAGAATGCATTGTTATATTCTTATCTTCAATTCTGCTTTGCAATTGGCGAGCTAAACACATATAAAGGCTTTTTAAGTCGTTACTATCTAAAATGATCTGGGATAACCATAGCTTTCAATTTGCTTTCATATGGTAAAAATGAAGTATAGAAAACCAGAAGGAAGGGATCAATACTGGAAAAAGAATAGAAAATGAACGAGAAAATGAAGAAAGAAAAGAGAAAATATATATGCAATTATATTAGGAAAAACTCTTCTACAAAGGGGGGTTATAGGGGTGCACCTGCGTTACTTGACATGGTTTAACTAGCTTGCTCCTGAAGAAGTTGTAACAAGTCTGAGCTACCAAGCTTGTAGCATCCGTGATTGTGATAATGGAAGGTGATGGAAGGCACATGCTGAATCTTCCAATAATCAACGCCTCCATCTGGTTGCAAACGAACCACAAATTCCCTCGGCATGTCATGAATTGCAAGAGATTTGAGATTTGTTAGGTGTTGAATATCGGAAGGCATCTCCTTCATCCTTGTGCAATTCCCAAAGTGAAACTCTTCAAGAAGAGGCAGTGCTTCTCTCTTCTATTTTAACCACCTTTAATCCTTCAAACTTTAATAATTTAACTTGCTTGAGTTTTTCAAAATCACCTTTCTGAAAATGCAATTCCTCGCCTTCGTATGTACGGTACATGTGGAGGTATGATAAATTGGGTAAACCTTTGAGGCATTTAAGTGGCTCATCAATCAACCTTGAGTTTCTTAATGACAATCCCTGTAGATTATGAAGCTCTGAAATCCAATTTGGCAACTGATCTAGTCGACAATTCAATTGCAGATAACGTAAAAAAGGAGGAGATGAAATGCATTTTAAATTTATTACTTCTTCCATGTTGATTGAATGCAAAATTAACCTCTCAAGGTGGTTCATTTTCTCAAGGAACACTCCCAAAGCCTTCCCCATTTCTGCAGTCACTTCCGAAAGTTCCAAATGCTTTAGTGTCCTCAGCTTCTGTATCTCTTTCAAACAAAATACTCCGTCAGGGTATGCTTCCACTTTCTCTAATGTTTGTAACTCCTGCAACCTTCCAATTCCTTCAGGCATTCTCACACCACAATGTGAATTCGAACTTGATTGACGCTTCTTAGCAAATGAATAAATAAGCAGGTGACGCAAATTCCTCAGTTTAGTAACCTCGATTGCCAGCTCCGTCACTAAGGTGTTCCTAGCATCCAATGTCAGTAGATTGTGCAGATTACCAATGGATTTTGGAAGTACTTTCACCATAGTACTTGCTAAACATAAGTATTTCAGGTGAAACAGCTTCCCTACCTCTTTTGGGAGATTATCAAGAGGTGCATTCTCAAAATCTAAAACTTCTAAAAGCTTAAAATTTTCGAATCTCGTACATTCATTGACGTCAAAAAGAAAAACCGACCGAATCCTGAAATCTATGACTCTTTCCAAAACATTTTCTGTAGTATCCTGAATTGATAGGCGATAAGCAGTCTTTTCACCAAGACTGAACTCACTTTTACTTATGGTTTGACAAAAGCCTAATTCCCCTGCTCTTGTTGAGATGATATCATGCATCAAATCATGGACTTTACAATTTCTTTCCACACCAAATTCCAATTCAAACAAAACCAAGTTTCTCTGGATGAGCTCATTTAAGTATTCTTCGGCAACTTCTTCCAATGTTTTGTTTCTTCTTGCTTTAACAAAACCTTCAGCAGACCATAGTTTATATAATGTGCTTCCACAAATTTCAAAGTCTTCAGGATACATGCCAAAATATAAGAAGCAAGTCTTGAGGTGGTAAGGTAGATCTAGATAACTTAGGGAAAGAATTTTTGTAATATCAGTTCTTTCATACTCAGAACTAATGTTGTTGAGCACCTTTCTCCATTCAAAATCGACTCGTTCTTTGGTTGACAAAAGACCAGCAATGGTCGAAATAACAAGTGGCAAGCCTAGACATTTGCTAACAATCTCACGAGACAATTGCTCTAACTCTTGGGGACAACACCCTGCATACTCGTCACTTCGAAATGCCTTCTTGCAAAATAATTGCAAAGCGATTTCCGAGGACCAAGTCTATACCTCATGGACAAGATCACAAGGGTTTTCACGACAAATGCTAGCCACGGTGAAATTACGTGTCGTGATAATTATCCTACTGCCTTTATCTTTATTTGCCAAAGCATGTTTCATATCTTTCCAAAAATCTTTATGCCAAACATTATCAAAAACAATCATGTACCTCTTTGTTTGTAGATGCTGCCTCAAAAGACTAAATAACTCATCCATAGGACAATCTTCCTCAATTCTCTCCCCTGCTCCACCTACTTGCCTTATTGTGATCCTCAGAAGCTTCTTCATGTCGTATGACTGCGACACTGATCCATGCACGGCAATCAAAGTGAGCTTTCACCACTTCATCATTGTAGACTTTCCTAGCGAGAGTTGTCTTGCCAATTCCACCTTGACCTACCAACGAAATCACTGAGCGCATGGATGGTCCTTCAGTCAACCCTTTTATAAGTTCCTTCAATGGGCCATCAATACCAACAATTTCATCTTCCTCCATGAAAAGGGATCCGAGGCGAGGGTCGCGTGATTCAACATTACTTGTGCTGCTACTTGATCCTTGTTCCAGAGGTCTTAATCCATAGCCAACACCTCTGTCCTTGATTTCACGCAATGACTCTTGTATTTCTTTTATCTCGGAAGCTATGTCATAGCATGGTTTCAAGGTTTTGATGTAGTGACCAGCTTTGCGCAAAGAACCGATAAATCCACCATGATGGCGATGTTGTTCAACATGATAAAAGTACTCATCAGCTACATCTTTAATCCGATCTGCTTGCTCTCTTATTTGCTTCAGCCAAACTTTTGCAGGATCATTCACTTCTCCTTTCTCTGACTTCGCCTCCGCATCTCGAAGGAAAGGTTGGATGATCTCCAGTTCATTTTTCAGACTTTTGACTCCTTTGTGGACTCCTTTTACCAAATTTATTTCTTCAGCTAGTAGATCAACCAACTTTTCAATGACGGGACTCAAGAATGTCTCTGCCATTTCTGTCTCAGCTTCTGATCAATCAGGCGAGCAATGGAAACCTAATTACATCCCATCACAATTTTCTAAATATGCATAACTAACAAAGCATGAATTAGAAGAGAAACAGAAAAGGTTATCTCAAATAGCCTATAATTTGCTATATTATTTACTCTAATCTTATGTTTCGTGTTTAAATTTATCTACCAAATGAGTAGTGGTACCTGGAAAAGCGGCCTTGCATAATGGAACAGAGCATTTTCCTTCTTTTCCTCTCCTCAATGGGCTTCTTCTACATTATTCAACAGGACTATGCCTTCATCTCATTTGGCAAGTCAAGTAGTTGACTTTTGCAAGTTCTTTGGTAAAATCACATTGCATATTCCTAGAAGCTGCTTGTTCTGTCGTTTACATGGGGGGAAACAGAAATTAAAAAAATTATATATATATATAAAGATATCATTGTAAATTGAAACTGCTTTGAGTTCTTGGACCACTTTTCTTTCTTTAAAATGGTGATCTCTGGTGTTATTCAAGTCATTCTAAAAAGCCAATTAATTTCTTTTTCCACTTTAAAAATATCATATAGTTTTTTATCCAATAATAACAACACAATATAATTATTTTCTTCCGTAATGATATAGTTAATTGCTAAAATAATAGCAACTTGTTAGATTAAAAGCTTGAGAGAGCAGTTTAAAACGGGAAATGCGTACCTATCATAGGGTACTTTTCATTTAGCAAAAATAATAAAATAAAATAAAATAAAATAACCATGGGTTACTTTTCGTTTTTCCTTTTTGTTTCTGTGAGGGACATTTCTTGTTTACCCAATACAATTTTATTCAGCAAATATATATATATATATATATATATATATATCACAAATCTGAAATGGAATTTACTAGTCGCCACTTTTCAAGCAACTCAACTTAATTCGATTTTGACCCCATGAGAGGAAAATCCATATTTGAGAATTAAAAAATAAAACAAATATGTGATTAAAAAAAAAAAAACAATAACTAACTCGTGGATATGAGATTTCTAACCTCTCCAAGCCGCGACCAGCTAGAAAACACCGGTGCCGGAGAAGAAGCGCGTCAAGAGGGCCCACTAGGGACTAGATCAAGTAAAGAAACCCAGCTTACGAGGGCCCACTATAAAAGAGCAGAAAAGTGGAGGCGATCTCTTATTGCCATCTGCTTCTAAAAAGATTGGAATGAGATCTTACCAGACTTCACTCGAAAAGAGATTCCCAACCAAAAAAGAAGAAAAATTGCTCACTTTCTAAGAAGAGCTCAGCTATGACTAGAGAAGACTCAAGTGACAACTAAAAGACGTTTGTAAACTATAACTAACGAGAAGCGCTTCTTACATTTGACACCGTTAACTTGCGTTTGTTTTGTAGATTTGTAAATCGTAATTTATTATAGTATTATTTTTTATAAAAAACACACATAAATTAAAAATAATTTTAAATTATAATTCTGAATCTAAATATTTATCATAGTTTAGTTTTTTTTTCTCCGTTTCTTTTTCTAATTTTGTGTCAGGAATAATTTTTGATCTCGCATTATGTAGAACTTGTTCAGTTGCATTTTTAAGTTATGGTGACTTAAGTATAGATCTTGAGTTAAATTTGAGTTGAAGTTGTAATTTAAATTTTTGTTTAGATGTACACATTTGAGTTATAGTTTGGATTGAGAATCTATTTGAGTTTGTGTTTGGGTGGATCAAAACATGAATTTGTATTTAAATAGTATTTTAATAAAAACTCAATAGTGATGAAAAATTTTAATAGAATATATGGATGATGTTTTATTTGTCTTTTCGTTGTGAACGCATAAAAAAATCATCTCAATTGAAATTAAAACTTAAATTTTACAAAAGAACGTGAACTTGAATAAAGTTGTAATTTGATTTTAAACTTTTTTTTGAGTTTTGATCCAAAAGAATAAGCCCGTAATTTCTTTAAAAATTAAGTCTACTAATTAGAACAAGAGAAAAAAAAATTGAAAAATCATATAAAAAATTAAAATTATATAAGAGTTTTTGACAAAAAAAAAAATTTAAGGCCTCGTTCATTTCACCGATTCGAGTTTTCAGTTTTAGGTTTCTACAGTAAAAAGCTCTCAAAAAATGTCACATCTAATTTTTTTTCTACTACAGTGAAAAGTTCTCAGAAAATATCACATTTTAACTCGAATTGAAAATTCAAATCCGCGAAGTTAACGAAGTCTAAATATAGACATTTGAAAAAAAAATTGTTACACCACGGTCGAGGAATCGACCATTCCTACCAACGACAAGCACCGAGGCCTTCTTGGCAAGAATCGGTCGCTGGCGTCGAGAGTATTACAGTAGCTAGTGTGCCTTTTGGACGTCGAGAGCCCATGTAGGACAGTTGCCGTCGAGCACCTCGCTTGGCTTGTGGTGATCACGACGTCGAGGCAGTAGTCCAGTCAAAATCAACGATAGTCCTGTCAACTCAGGGAAGAATACACTGTGCCAACTGCTACTGTCGGAGTCAGGAAATTAGGTAGCTGATAAGAGAGGTTAGCTTGATTTCTTGAAATTGCAATCATGAAAATACAACTGTCAAATCCCAAAATTTAGAGATAGAGGATGATTTCCTCGGGGAATGCAGGGGAGATCTCTCACATGTAAAGGCCTCTAAATAAAGCAACAAGGACCCATTAAGTTTTTTACGCATTATTTCATTACTCAAAAGAGGTTGTAATCCCTGAAAGATTAGTGCATCCACAAGTGGACTAGGCCAAGAAATATTACTGAACCACTATAAACTTCTGTCTCCTTTACATTATTTTACAGCTTTAATCCTTAATTAATCCGTTCACTGTGAGTGTTATTGGAGAAATAATCATAAGTTGTCAAAAAATCACTGTCAACAATTGGCGCTAGAAGGAGGGCCTAAACCCAAAAATCGAATCCAGTAAACAACAGCAACCATGCCTCCAAGAAACACTCGCAGCACGACGGCTAATCAGATAATCCCAGAAGGCCAGAATCCCACCATCGGAGGAAGGACTCTGATGAACCCACCCTTACCGGCCGCTGGAAACCCCTCATACCGCATTGACCAGCTCCAAAGGCAGGTCGAAACACTTGCTGCAGCCGTGGAGAGGATGGCTACAGCCCTCGCTGGGCGGAATCAAAGGCAAAACTTGATGCCGCCGTTGGAGGACGCGCCGATGAACCTGGTGAACGTCGTCGTTGGAAACTAAGTGATTGGTGACCAATGTGGTGACGCCGAGGGGGTCGGTGATAGTGGGGCTAACAACCCCCGCCCAGCCAAGTCGAACAGATCCGTAGGGAGCAGACAACAGGTAGCCAGGAGGAGAGCCCAGGAAAGGGCTGCAGCCCAAACTGTGAATAACAGGGAAGTGCCTCCTCAACCGCAGTAGGACGTGAACAGGAGGAACGCTGTCCCAGTGGAATCCTCATCTGTGCGTGGGGGAGACCTTAGGGGAAAGCTGAACGCTCGACGTGAACGAGACGTGCAGCGGACCAAGGAGGAAGAGCTCGCAGCCGAGAACAAGGCTCTGGCCGAGAAGATGGCAAGATTAGAAAAGCAGAAAGGGAGTCGGCTAAACAACTTTGAGCAGGTCGTGGAAAAAGTGGCTGAGGCCGTAAACATCGATGCCAAGATGTACACGTCTCACGACCACCCATTCACAGAAAACATCATTCGGGTGCCATTGCCCGATAAGTATAAACCGCCCCCTATTCCGCTATATGATGGGAGGAGTGATCCAGACGATCACTTGGAGGTCTACACAGGGCATATGGTCCTACACGGGTACCCCGAGGAGGTTATGTGCTAGGCGTTCAGGAATCATCTTTCTGACTCCGCCAGGAGATGGTTTAGGTCCTTAAAACCGAACTCTATTACCAGCTGGGATGATTTGAAGAATGCCTTCCTGACTCAGTTCATAGGTGTTAAAAAATACATCCCGCCCAAGCAAAACCTTTCGAGGGTGTACCAGGGGCCTAATGAGTCCCTACAAGATTGGATAGCCCAATTTGGGAAACAGGTGGCCGCCACCGAGGGGATCTCCGACGAGGTGGCTTTGATGGGAGCCCTATCGAGCATGAAGAATGACATCCCGTACAGGACAGACCTAGACCGGAGGCCGCCCCAGACCTACCAAGAATTCCTGGCGAGGGCACAAGGATTTATCAATGCTGAGGAGGCTAAAAAGGCCTTAAAAAGCAAGGTGGTGGCCCCCACCAAGGAAGAAGTAGAGTAGGGAGCAACCAAAATAATGGCAAGAAGCGCTAAGGTAATCCTCAGGTGTAAGCGGAGCAGAGGTATAATCCGGCCCTAAACAACAAGGGTGGCAACACCCCGACAGGGCAGGGGGATACCAAGCGACCCAAGCCACAAAAATGCAACGCCTATACCCCTTTAACCATGGGGATCGAGGACGTATATCACGAGATCAGTCACCTTTAGGTACTGCGTTGACCACCACCGCTGAAGTCCGACCCAGCGCGGAGAAACTAAAGCAAGTATTGCAGGTTTCACGGCGAGAGTGGGCACACGACAGCCGAATGTTATGACCTGAGGGATGAGGCCGAGAGGTTGATCCGATAAGGCCGAGATAACGTTCTCGGAGGTAAATGCGAACGGGGTGCACTTCCCCTAAAATAACGCTCTAGTCGTGGAGGCCATGATCGGTAACCATATGGTTTGCCGCATCCTGGTCGAGAACGGTAGCTCGGTGGACATCCTATACGCCGACTACCTCGACAAGATGGGGATCCCCCAAGCGAGACTACAAAACAGTTCACAGCCTCTATACGACTTTACCGGGGATAGTGTCATCCCAGAGAAGGCAATAGAAATACATGTGACCATTGGTGACCGACCACACACCTCGACCGTAATATCAAAATTCTTGGTGGTGAAGGGAGGTGACAAATATAACGCGGTCATAGGGCGCCTAACGCTGAGGGCATTAAAGGCGATTACGTCGATCTACCACCAAATTCCTGACCCCCAACGGGATTCGAAAAGCCCGAGAAATTCAGTATGAGTCAAGGCTCACATACTCAGAGACGGTCCATCACTATGCCAAGCTAATGCAGGCAATGAGAGAGATGAGGATGGTGGAGACCGGGGCAGAAGAGTTTGACTTATATCCAAGGCTCCTGGGCGAAGATATAGGAACGGGACCGGTCGAAGAATTGATCGAGGTCCCCATCGATGAAAAAGAGCAAACCAAAAAGCTGAGGGTAGGCTCATAACTTAAAAGGCAGAGTCAAGAGGTACTGATAGAGTTCCTCAGGGGCAACCTCAACGTGTTTTTCTGGACTCACGAAGACATTGAAGGGATAAGCCCTGACATAACGTGCCCCATGCTAAACATCGACGATAAATGTCCCCCCAAGAGGCAAAAGCATCGACCAATGAATGCAGAGAGGTACGAGGCCCTACGGGAAAAGGTCGACAAGCTGATAAGGAATGACTTCATCCGGGAAGCCCTATATCCCGAATGGGATTCGAACCCCGTGTTGGTGCTAAAGCCCAACGGAATGTTGCGAGCATGTGTCGACTTCAGCGACCTAAACAAACCTTGTCCCAAGAACAACTTCCCACTGTCAAGGATAGATCAGCTGGTCGACGCCACAGCAGGACACGAACTCTTGAGCTTCATGGACACATACTCTGGCTACAACCAGATACCGATGTTCCACCGCGACGAAGAACACACAACGTTTGTCACCGATAGGGGCCTTTATTGCTACAAAGTCATGCCATTTGGCCTCAAAAATGTTGGAGCAACTTATCAACGCCTTGTCAATAGGATGTTCGCGGAACAGTTGGGAAAGTCAATGGAGGTGTATGTGGATGATATGCTGGTAAAGAGCAAGAAGTTTGAGGACTATGTGGAGGACCTGAAGAGAATGTTCGACGTCCTCCGGTCGTACAGAATGAAGCTAAATCCCCTCAAGTGTGCGTTCAACATCGGTTCGGGAAAATTCTTAGGCTTCATGGTGAGTAGTCGAGGAATCGAGGCAAACCCGGAAAAGATATGGGCACTCCTCGACATGAGGTCTCCAAGGAAACAGAGGGAGGTCCAGAAGTTAACGGGCTGTGTAGCCACACTTAACAGATTCATCTCCAAGTCTGCAGATAAGTGCATACCGTTTTTTGATACCCAGAGAGGGAGCAAGCCATTTCAATGGATAGAGGAGTGTGAACATGCGTTCCAACAATTAAAGAAACACCTTGGAAAACCACCCCTACTATCCAAGCCAGCGACTGACGAAGTGCTGAGCCTGTATCTGGCGGTCTCAGGACACGCTGTTAGTTCGGTGTTAATCCGCGAAGAGAAGAAGGCATAGCTGCCAGTGTATTACACTAGCAAAAGCCTCCTCGACGCAGAAACGAGATATCCGCAGATGAAAAAGCTCTCCCTCGCACTAGTGGTGACATCGAGAAAGTTGCACTATTATTTCCAGGCCCATAGCATTCAAGTCTTGACAAACCATCCTCTCAGGCAAGTATTACAAAAGCCCAACGCTTTTAGAAGACTCCTTTAATGGTCTATTGAACTCAGCCAATTCGATATCGACTATGAGCCGCGGACCGCCATCAAGGGCCAAGCCCTGGCCGACTTCGTAGCCAAATTCATAGGATTGCCAGGTGAAACAGAGGCTACTGACGCACCGCTCAGATGGAAACTCTATTTTGACGGAAGCTCCAACGATAATGACAGTGGAGTAGGATTGGTATTGCACACACTGGAAAGGCACAAGATAACCTCAGCTATCAGGTTTGAATTTCCTGCATCCAATAATGAAGCGAATATGAAACGCTGTCGGCTGGACTCTGGTTGGCAGAACACTAGAAGGTGGAAAACATAGACATCTTCAGTGATTCACAGCTGGTTGTGAATCTAGTGAGGGCCAATACCAGACCCGGGATGCGAAAATGGCAGCCTACCTTAGAAAGGTCAAAGAGGCCTTGGAAAAATTCACGGCTTATGACATATAACAAGTGCCAAGAGCAGAGAATAGTAACGCCGATGCCCTCACCAGGTTAGTAACTTTGAAAGACGCTGAGCTTCTGAAGCTAGTACACGTGGAAGTTTTAAAAGCCCCCACCTCCAATGGAAAGTCTGAAGTCATGCCAATAAATCACCAGCCAAGCTGGATGGACCTAATCATCAGATATTTGGTCGACAGCGAACTCCTAGAAGATAGACACCTGGAGAAGAAGATGAGGTATCAAGCGTCGAGGTACACAATGCACGACGATATTCTTTATCAAATGGGGTACTTGACGCCTTTGATCAGACGCATTGGAGAAAAAGAGGTAAAGAATGTGCTCTCAGAGGTACATGATGGGACATGTGGAAACCACGCAGGATGGCAATCCTTAGCCTACAAAATATAACGGCAAGGGTAATACTGGCCCAACCTCAAAAAGGATGTGGCCGAGTACGCAAAAAAGTGTGAAAGCTGCCAAAGTTACACCTTCATTCCTCGACTGCACTCAGAGGATCTAACATCAATAGTCTCCCCTTGACCTTTTGCCAAGTGGGGGATTGATCTTATTGACCCACTACACAAAGCCCTTGGGAGATATAAATTCTCCATTGTGGTAGTCGACTACTTCACGAAATGGGTGGAAGCCGAGCCACTGACTACCATATCAGAGGAAAAGTGCACAAACTTTATATGGAACAACATAGTCTGCAGCTTTGGCGTACCGCACTCTCTCGTGTCAGATAACGGGAGACATTTCAACAATGACAACACTAACCAGTTTTGTGAATTGTTGGGAATTCACAAGAACTTTTCATCTGTTGTATACCCACAGTCCAATGGACAAGTCGAGGTGGTCAACAAAATCATAAAGGTCACGCTTAAGCGACGGCTCGACAGCTACAAAAGAAAGTGGGCAGATGAGTTGCCAAAAATTCGGTGGGCCTACAGGATGACCAGTAGGACTACCACAGAGGAAACTCCCTTCTCGATGGCCTACGGGGTCAAGGCGATCCTTCCAGTTGAGGTAACCATTCCTACCAGCCGAGTAACGTGATACGAAGAGGATAGAAACGCCGAGCTACTGGGCTTGGATCTCGACCTTCTGGAAGAAAGGTGCACAAACGCGCAGCTAAGGCTCACCGCGTACCAAGCCAGAACTGTACAACATAAAGGTAAAGTAAAAGCCCTTCGGGGTTAGTGACCTGGTCCTATGAGTGGTAACTCCTAACATCAAGCCCAAGAACTCTGGTGTCTTAGGCCCAACTTGGGAATGGCCCTACAGAATAAAGGAGGTTGTGGCCAATGGGTCGTATCGACTTGCAAAACTAAATGGTTGAGACATCAAGCACACTTGGAATGCAGACCAACTGAAGGTCTACTACCAATGATAACGAGAAAAGTCGACCTAAAAGGTTAAACTTAGTATTTTTTACTTGTTTTCTATTTCATTTTTCTTTTTCTGCAGGCTGAAAGGTTGACTTGTAAATTCTACATAAATAAAAGCCCAATTGAATTGTCTACTCATTCGGCTTTGTTCTACATACTCAAAAATCTATTATCTTCATCGACCAATGAGAGTCTATACGTCGACCAATGAAACGTCGATACGTCGACCAATGAAACGTCGATACGTCGACCAAAAAATGTCGATACGTCGACCATGGTACGCCAAAAACAAGTTCAAGACTTTTTTTTGACGAGGGGGTAACAAGGCCAACAATAAAGCCACCCCAAAACCTGCAAAGGTGGTGAGCCCTGGCTCAACCATACTTAACCAAAAGTTAACGTACAAAATAGGCAAAACATGCATGTTATAAATACGCAAAGAGAAAAGAAAAAATAATATGTTTCGACCTTATGGTCGTTACAAAACAATAAATTCAGTCTTGGCCTCATGGCCTCTGCCAAAAAAAAAAGAAGAAAACAAACAAAAGAAGAGAAATATCATCATTGTCCGGCCTCATCCCCCTGTCCCTGCTCGGCGTCCCCAACCCCTGGTGCCGAATCAACCACCTCCACCTCATCGTCGTCAGACTCGTCAAGGAATGACAAGTCGACTTCTGGGCACTTCCTCCGGAAGCGGTCGAGGATTTAGTCCCCAACAGATTTCATTAAGGACAGTTGGAGGTCCTCAAACTCGGCAGAGGCCTGGTGAGCGTCGAGCCTTTGATTAACAAGGTCCTCAAAGACCTCTGAGGATTTGAATCGCTCCACTTGTCCCTTGATCATGTCCTTGAGCTCTCGGGACGTTTTAAACGACTCTAACCGGGCGTCGACCAAACGACGAAACTCCTCAGAGACCATAAATTCCTTGACTGCCTTAGAAGCCACTTATCTCTGCCGCTGTTGGAATTCGGGAGACAAGAGGTACGCCTCGATCGCTTTGGAGCTCCCCTCCTGGAAACCCTCCTTGAAGCTCTCGTTCTTCTCTGTGGCGATCTTCTCCCTAAGGGATCGCACCCTGCCTTTCTTGACCTCCAAGTCCAAGGAGAGCTCGTCCCGGACAGCGCGAAGTGCTGTAAGCTCCTTTTCAGCAGACCCCAATGTGGTTTCCCGCTGCAGCAGGGTCTCCAGCTCTAAGTAATTTTAGAGTGCAAGCTCAAGAACCTAAACACCAAAATGAGAAGGGATCATGTTTAAGGCGTGGAAGCCAGATCCTCAAAAAGTGAAGGTTGAAAGGTGAGGGCAGAACATACCGAGATCTAGCGCATCACAGTTAGGTGTTGGCGCTCCAAGATGCCCTTCCCGGCGAAATGGTTCCAGGAGTCTTTGTGAAAGTGAGTATAGATGGCCTGGATAGGAAGGCTAACGCAGGGAGGAAGACACAGAGCATGGTTGAGTACCTCGTCGGCTACATCTGGGACTAGGAACAGGGGGTCGTTGATCCTCGACCCCGGCATCACGAGGAGCTCTTCTGGTGCAGGCAAAACTTCTAGGTTTGCCGCAACCTTAGCGCCCTTCCCCTTCTCTAGGCGTCGAGACTGTTCAGATGATCCCTCGACCACCAGAGGGTCTCGTGGCTCACCCACCCACGGCCTCTTGGAAGCTGGCTCGATCACGAGCCTTCCCCGACCAGGGACCTCTGCGGCATTGAGGGCGGGAGTGATTTGGATTGCCGGTTGGCTCAACACACGGGAGAAGGCCCCTCCATCCTTTTTCTTCGACTTTGGAGGGATAACGTACCTCATGGTGGACAGCATGGCTGCACAGTAAATAAAAGGTTAGTCCTAAGATTCCTCGACCACATCCCCCTTCTGCTGAGAGATGATGGGGAGCAAGGTCCAACTTACCGCTAAGGAGATCTGCAGGGGGCGCAGCAGGCTAGCGCGGGGGGTCGAGGTCTACCACCAGACTGTACAGCCGACGATTCTCTAGGGTATTGAGAACTGTAGCCCGTCGGTGGGCGTCAGAAAGAGAAAGAATCTCCTCGACCCATGCTAAAGCGGCAGAAGGGAGATTCGGCTGAGGAACGACTTCACCTACAGCAAAGAGCAACATTCGGCTGAGGAACGACTTCACCTACAGCAAAGAGCAACACATGTGAGACGGCTCGACATGCAGAGCAAATGTTATCAAAATTCAATAGAGGGAACCTACAGTATTTGCTAAATACTGTTTGCGTCCCCAGAGGACGCTCACCGTCGAGGGGATGTGAGTCGAAGTTGCTACTGAGGAAGAAGAAATTTGGGCTTCCACCCGTGGCAACTAGAGGTCTTCTCGACCACAACAGGCGAGACTAGAGGTTTGGATTTTGAATGGGAAGCTAAGTAGAAAAACCCCATTTGGCCCGGGGAGGCCTTGAGGGCATAGCAATACAAAAACTCCTCGACGGTTATGTCGAGGTTCAAAAATTTTCTCCACAGGACGACTATGGAGTTTATTGTCACCCAACAGTTGGGTGACAGTTGTGCTAGGGAAATCCTCTGAAGGCCGCAGTGGACCTTCACGAAAGGATGAAAGGGTAGAGTTTGCCCAAAACTGAGAGAGCGCGTGTATATGGTTATGTGGTTGGCTGGGGGGTTATGAGCTCTGTCGTTGGGGGTAGGGATGATCAGCTAAAAATGATTGGCGTCGATCCCTGCATCGCTGAACGCCTTCATGGTAACCCAGGGTTTGATTTTCGGTGGGTTGACGTCTGTCACCATCCCCGTGATGCCACTAGTCGAGGCCACCCCATATCTACGGCCTTTGGAAAAGCTGACCCGTAGGTTATCGTCCTCGACATCGAGGAGGATCAGCTCGTCCGGCTAAGAGGCCGAGGCTGACACCTCGGTGTATTCGTCCACCTGGCGGAGCAGAGAATCCCCAGTTTCGCCCGAGGAAGTGCTTGACGTTGCAGCCTCTTCAGGGTCATCCCTAACCCTGGATGTGGAAACCTCTCGACCTCTAACATGTGTTATCGACATGTTCTGAAAATAAGCATAAAAGGGGGTCAAGTTAGCACCTAGTGGTCAAAAACAAAATCCAGGAAGACACAGAAGCCTGTTAATATCAGAAATGCCCTAGAGTCTGCACACAAGTCACATGGACATATATAAAGAAAAAAAACAACTCTCGTGCCAGGGTCTCAAGAACCCAGAACCGAGTTGGAAGATCTCCGGCCAAAGCAGATGAGTCCAAATGGACAATGCCACGTGGACCCAGCCTCAGGCTCATGATCAGCAACACATAGTAAGTGTGTTTTTCCTTAACAATTTGCCTTGGTTTGGTCTTGTAGGCATTGGTACTAGAATCACAAGGAGAAAGCAAAGGGAACGAAGTAACTTACTAGTTCCTGTGGAGGCTTGAAAATCCAGAGACAGAGATGAACAACACACGGAAGAGTGCACGGAAGTGAAAAGTCAGAAACGAGAACCTCTGGAGGAAATCCGATAGAGTAACGGCGTTCTGAAAATCAGGCGACCGAGAGAATGAGGCAGGGGGTATATATATATATATATATATATATGCCCGAGGAGAAGTCTAGGAGTCCCCGAGGACTTTAAATCTCAACCGTTGAACCCGATTTGACTTCATCTAACGGTGGATCCGAAGAGACGCGATCTAACGATCGGAGAGAGGGCAAGGGAAATGAATCAGATCGGACGGCTGCATCTCATCCCCCAATTGCCACGTGGCATTAGGGTAGGGAATACGTGACTATTGACACGATCGACGAGACTGCTTCACTGCCCGAGAAACCCGCTGTAATGATGCACTGTACCGACAAGCGACCGCCACTTCCTGGAGAAAAGAAGTTGCCACGTGGTGCTCTCGACACTGCATAGCCAAGAACATCGCAATGCGATATCCCAGTCTAGGGGGTAATTGTTACACCACGGTCGAGGAATTGATCGTTCCCTCGAATGGCATGCTCCGAGGCCTCCTTGGAAAGAATCGGTCGCTGGCGTTGAGAGTATTACAGTAGCAAGTGTGCCCTTTGGACGTCGAGAGCCCATGTAGGATAATTGGCGTCGAGCACCTCGCTTGACTTGTGGTGGTCACGACGTCGAGGCAGCAGTCCAGTCAAATCCAACGATAATCCCGTCAACTCAGGAAAGGATACACTGTGCCAACTGCTACTGTCGGAGTCAGGAAATCAGGTAGCCAGTAAGAGTGGTTAGCTTGATTTCCTGAAATTGCAATCATGAAAATACAATTGCCAAATCCCAAAATTTAGGGATAAAAGATGATCTCCTCGGGGAATGCAGGGGAGATCTCTCACATGTAAAGGCCTCTAAATAGAGTCATAAGGACTCATTAAGTTTTTTACACACTATTTCATTACTCAAAAGGGGTTGTAATCCCTGAAAGATTAGTGCATCCACAAGTGGACTAGGCCAAGAAATCTTGCCGAACCACTATAAATTTCTTCCTCCTTTACATTATTTTACAACTTTAATCCTTAATTAATTTGTGAGTGTCACTGTGAGTGTTATCAGAGAGATAATCATAAGTTGTCAAAAAATCACCCTCAACAAAAATTATTTTAATTAATATAAAATGAGAAAAATAACGTATTTTAATAAAAAAATATTGTAAAAAAATTATAACGGTCAAAGAATGCCCAGGAAAAAAGGCAATAAGCAAACGAAAAGGAGAAAAAAAAGTTAAAAAAAAAGATAAGAAAAGAAAAAAAAAGTAAAGATAATAGAAGTTTTTGATAAAAAAAAAGTATTGAATTTAAAAAAATATAATAGAAAAGACATTGTCAAAGAATATAAAGAGAACAAAAAAAAATATAATGAGCAAAAAAAAAAGAAGAAAAAATTTCAAATTTAATAAAAAAAGGTAAAGTTTTAAAAAAATAAAAATGAGGCCAACGCGTGACCTTCTAAGTCAATTTGGCAACTTACTTAGACATTATATTAAATATATAGATAGTCATTAAAAAATTAAATTATAAAAGAGCAATAAAAAGGGTGATTTTATAGTAGGGATGTACTTTCTCCCCGTTGGTAAAATGTCATCTAAGGGCTCATATTGAATCTCATTGAGGATCTATGTGTTCCCTCACACATCTAATCATATCCTTAACACAATAATTGTTATCAAAATACAGTTTTTCACCCTATGTTTATCAAAATACTATTTCTCACCCCATAATTTTAACGAAAATATTTTTTTTCAGAAATTACTAATAAAACAAATTTACATTTTCTTAAAATGATAGCTACACATTGTTTTTCCTTGAGAATAACAATTTTTTTGGAGATTATTTTTTGAATAGGGAAATATGAGAAAAATGATTTTTTTTTTTTTACAACTTAGGACAATGATTTTCACTTTATTAACAAAAATGTATTATTTTCATTTCTCAAAACTCCCATATAATTATTCTTTTTTTTGAAATAACCCTTATAAATATTCTAATATTGATTATCTTAACAAATTACCTACCCAACACACCAAAATGATTACAAAATTAAACCTATTACTACATACATACAAATTTCTAATAAATATACAAATTAGTTTTATATAAATAACAAGTCAAACTAAGTACACAAGTGACTTTACTAAAACAGAAATTAACAAAATTATATATATAAAAGAAAAGATATCATTGTAAATTGAAACTGCTTTGAGTTCTTGGACTACTTTTCTTTCTCTAAAATGTGATCTCTGGTGTTATTCAAGTCATTCTAAAAAGCAAATTAATTTCTTCTTCCACTTTAAAAATATCGTATAGTTTTTTATCTAATAATAACAATACAATATAATTATTTTCTTCCTTAATGATATAGTTAACTGCTAAAATAATAGCAACTTGTTAGATTAAAAGCTTGAGAGAGAGCAGTTTAAAAAGGGAAATGCGTACCTATCATGTGTTTCTCCTATTGCGGGAGTTAACAAGTTCAAATTTTTTGTTGTTGTTCATGTTAATTATTAATGTCTCGTTTATTTTATCGATTTGAATTTAAAATTTAAATTTTATTACAGTAAAAAACTCTCAAAAATAATTATATCTAATTTTTTTTATTATAGTAAAAAATTCACATAAAATTAAATATTAATTCAAATTAAAAACTCAAATTAGTGAACTAAACCTTAAAATCATTGTGAACAGAATCAACCATGGATTACTTTTTTTTTTTTTTTTTTGCCCTTTTCTTGAGTGTTCAGCCAAAAAAAAAATTACAATTCTGAAAATATAAATTTACATTCACCATTTTTTAAGTAACTCAGGGCCTATTTAGTTTGCTGATTTGAGTTTTTAATTCGAATTGAGATGTGATTTTATGTGAGAACTTTTTACTGTATTAAAAAGTTATATGTGATTATTTTTTAGAGCTTTTTACTGTAGTAAAATTCAAATTCTAAACTCGAATCAGTGAAATGAACGCGATCTCAGCTTCGATTTTTTTCCATGGAGGAAAATCCATATTCGAGAATTAAAATATAAAACAAATTTGAGATTTTTTAAGAGAGAAAATCCATATCCGAAAATTATTAAAAAAATTAAATAAAAAAATAGATATGAGATTTCCAACTTCCTCCGAGCCGGTAACCAGAAGAACAACACCGGTGCCGTAGAAGAAGCGCCTCAAGAGGACCCACCAGCGACAAGGGCCCACTGTAAAGGAGCAGAAAAGCCGACCTCAAGAGGCGGCGAGCTCAAATTGCTATAAATTCACCAGAAAAAAGTGAAAAAGATGTTTTGCTTCTCAAAAGATTAGAATGAGATCTTACCAGATTTACTGAAAGAAGAATTCTAAAAGGAAAAAAAAAATTGCGCTTCGTTCTGGAAAGAGCTATGACTAGATAGGAGAATGTCGGGCGTAAAAGACTTTTGAAAGTCACTGGCTTTAGATGGCGTTTTTCTCTTGAAGTTTAATTTGAGTCTAATTTTTAAGTTGAATTTAAGTTATAATTTAAGTTGAAGTTGTAGTTTGAGTTTGTATTTAATTGTGTACATTTAAGTTATGGTTTGAGATAATAATCTTTTTAAGTTTATATTTGAGTGAGTCAAAACTTAAATTTGTATTTATATAATATTTTAATAAAAACTCAATACCGATGGAAAATTTTAATAGAGTATATGGGTGGGGTTTTATTCGTCTTTTCGTTGTCAACACATAGAAAAATAATAATCTCAATCCGAATTAAAACGAAAAAGTTATAGCATTTTTAATAATAGAAAAACTATTATTCATTAATTTGAGTTCGAGTTTCTGAACTCGAGTTGAAGAAAAAACTTGAACTCGAGTTTTAGTCCCAAACTCGAGTTCAAACTCAAGTTCAAACGTAAAAGAGCATGAACTCGAATAAAATTGTAACTCGAGTTGTCTTTTTTGAGTTTTTTTAAACGCCGAACAACCCCTATATTGTTTATTTTATTATTTATTAATATTTATTCTTATGGATAAAAAAGTCATTTTTTAAATTTAGAGTAGATTGTTTGAATTTTTTAATCAATAAAATTTAAAATAGTGAGATCAAAGGAAAACTCTCTCCCTTTATATCTCCTCTCGCTCCTCTTCTCTTTCTAACCAAACAAAAGATTTATCCTCTCCCCCCACCCTTCTCCCTCCCTCTTACTAAACATACTCAAAAAGTCATTCATTTATTTTTTCAGTGTTTACTTAACTATTGGATAGTGTAATTAGAAACAAACTTATTCTCTTTCTTTTGTTTATTAAAATTAGAAATAACAATATTATGAATGTAATCATTAAAATATATTTTACACAGTTAAGTAATCATTGACTATATAGTAATTTGACATTTTTAACAGTTCACTAATCATTGATTATATAGTAATTCATTAAAAGTAGATAATTTAGAATTCATTCTTCTTGACAAGGAATCAATACTAAAAGAGTGTAAGGATATGCATTTATGTGGGGACCCACTAAATCTCTATTACTGATTTTATATGTAAATACAATAGTAGTAGGTAAGAGAATCACTCATCACTTTCTCTTTCCTCATGATCTAAAATAAACATGCCCTATGTTTGTTTGGTACGCAAGAAAATGGAAGGAAAGAATAAGGTGGAGAGATTTTGAGGGAGGAAATAATAAAATAGGTTGTTTATAGTGCTGAAACTTTAGACGGACCACCCGCGACCACCGAAAAGTCTAAATTTTTACCCGATGCCTGAATTTTTGGGCTGCCCGACCCGGCCTGAATTTTACCTTGGCCGGGCTTCGGGCAAAATTTGGCTGCCCGTGCTCGATCGGGCAGCCCGAAGCCCACCTGAAAATCTTATTTCTTTATTGATTTATAAATTTGTAATTCATGATTGCCTCGTTAAAAACCTTACCAAGAAAAACTCAATTGGGATAAAAACTTGGTAAGAAAAAAAGAGTGCAATCATTGTGGGACGAATTACAAATTTGACGAACTTACAAAGTCTATACAAGATCACAATAACACTATACAAAGTAAATAAATATTTACAAATTACAATAATAAAATTTAATTTGAAGCAGAAGGATCGTCTTGAAAATTAAAAGTTAATCTATTAAATTCGTCGATCCATTCTTGGCTTGCCGGTGAGATTGTATCGTGTAAGCGTTGGTCGGAATGATCCCAATCCTTGATGCACACCAACGCTTCAACAATATCATGTTGCAATGCACTTCTCCGATCTTCAAGTATTCGGCCGGTTGTACTGAATGCTTGTTCGGCTGCAACAGTGGAGACTGGGATCAAAAAAATATCCATTGCCAGTCATGTTAGGATCAGTCAAGTTAATGCTCGTGCCCTCCACCACTGAACCAAATCAAACATTTCACTATTGTCTACAACTAATCACTCACTCAAGTACGCCATTAACTCGTTGAAGCCGCTGCTGTTGCCGCCACCTCTTGATGAAGATCCACTCCCAGATTCTTCGTGACCTTGAGTCGTCGCCATCGTCTTCTTCTTCTTCTTAGACAACCCGAAAATATTCAAGAATGAATGCGGATTGTCATCTCGTTGTTGCGGTTCTTCTACACGAGGTGTGTTTCTAAACTACTTTCATAAGAGCTATAGAGAGAAAATATTTTTTCCTTTATAATAGGAAATTTTTCAGTAGTGTCGATAGCTAAAAAGTCACTTAAGTTATCTAATCCTGCTTTTAAACCATCTAATTTTAATCTAGGGTCAAAAATAACACCGAAACCATATAATATTGGTAATTTAGACCAATATTTTTTAAACTTCTTTTCCATAGATGCGATAAGAACTCCTAAAACCTCGTGTGTCCTAAATTCACTAAATAAAATAGACATTCTTAAAAGTTCTCCTAATGCTATTAGTGACGTTAGGTAATAAGTTTCACTAAGCTTTAAAGTAACTTCGTGAAATCTACCTAAAAAGTTAAACAATAGTTCGGCAATTTGCCAATCAGTTTCATCTATAAATCTTGCTCCTAATTTTACACTAACATAATTTGTTATAGCATCTTTATAGGGGATGCATTGTTCAAGCATTATTTAAGTGGAGTTTCATCTTATGGGCATATCTAAGGCTAATGCTCTAGGATTTTGATTACATGCTTGTAGAAATCTAAACCAATCTTTCTTTGATTACTACCTTGAATCCAAACAATGTTATCTCTAATTCTTTTAATATGACCTGACATTGATTTTAAACCAGATTTTACTATTAAATTAATTATATGACATGCACAACGTTGGTAAAATATATCATTATTACCAAATAAACTTAAATCACTTTTAAAAAGTTCTATTGCTTTAGTATTTGCAGTTGCATTATCTAACGTTATGGCCATTATTCTATCTCTTAAACTATATTCATCAATGACAGATAAAATTGTGTTATATATTAAATTGGCAGTATGTGATGCTATAACACATTTAAAACCTAAGATTCTCTTATCCAAATCAAAACCTTTATAATAATGTCCGGTTACAACTAAATAATCTTTGTTGGCAACGGCGGGTCAAATATCCGTCGTTAACGCAACGCAACCACTAGTAGAATGTAGAAGGTTGATTAATGCTTCCTTTTCTTGTTTATATAATTTTAATGCATCTTTCCTAAGAGTAGTTCTAGAAAAAAATTGTGCATTAGGATTATGTACAATTTTAATATAACGCTACCAATTTATTTGTTCAGTAAAACTAAGTGGTTGATCTAATGTGGCTATTAATCGTGCCATTTCCATATGATCAACTTGCGGATCATATTTTCACGTGCTTAGACTGCTGGTTTGGCAGTCAAACGATAATTGTGTTTGGCGGAGATCAGCTCCGCCTCCTTGCTTTTGAAGACACTTTTCGTAGTGTCTTCTTAAGTGTGTAGTGCCGTGAATAATGTTACCTTGTAATTTATCACCACAATATTTACATTGAGCTATGTATTTAATGTTACCGTTATTGTCGACCTCCTCGAATGTGTTAAAGTGCTCCCAAACTGCTGAGGTGCGCTTGCATTTCTTCTTAGAACTTGCAACACTTGCACTAGCACTACCGCTTGCCTCTCCTCCACGCCCACCAGTGCCACCACCATTACGTGCACGACCTCTAGTACGTCCACCAGGGGTCGGATTTGCAGTTTCCTCAGCAACTCTTTCCGTAGTTTGTGATTCCTACATTTGAAAAACATTAGGAAATTGTCCTTCTTCAATATTGAATTGGACATCAATGGGAATGTCACCACCATAACCAGAAGAAGCCATTACGAAAAATAAGAGAGATTCAGAGCGCTTTGAGAGAGATTCAGAGCACTTTGAGAGAGATTAAGAGAGATCGAGAGAGATTTAAGCAAGATTAAGAGATATTTGAGAGAGATTCAGAGAGATTAAGAGAGATTTGAAAGAGATTGAGAGAAATTGAGAGAGAATGAGAGTTTTTGGGTGAGGAAAATGGTTAGGGGGATGGGGGTATTTATAGGAAATTTTTTGGCTTGAAAAAAAAAATTTTCCCCCAAAAATTCGGGTCCAACGGCTATTAAATTTTTGGGCACTCGGGTTGGGTCGGGCAATTAGGGCAACGGTCAAAAAAATGGATGTTGGGGTTTGAATTTTCAGGCAAAAATCGGGCAGCGGGTCGAGTTGGGCAAAAAATCCATTAGGTTCAAAAATTCTGGCAAAATTCGGCCATCTTTGGGCAACGGGCAAAATTCGAGTTAACGGTCAAAAAAATTCGGGCACATCCGGGTTACACCAGAAAATTCAAAAAAAATTCTGGCGGACGGCGAAGTCAACTTCTCCACCGGCGGCAGGCATCTGTAATTGATTTTTTTCGGGCTGCCCGAGCCCGTGCCCGACCAAATACCTCAGACGGGCGGCGAACGGCACCTGCCCGTCGTGCCCGAAAATTTTCGGACACCGGACATACCCGCCGCCCGAAGTTGCATCACTGGTTGTTTAGTACGAGAAAAAGGAAGAAAGACAAATTAGAAAAAAGAAAAAAAAATTGTACAAGTGCGACCCACCATATTTGATCTTTCCATAGATGGAGAGATTTTAGAAGGAAAAAGATAACTCATTTAAAAGAGATAAAATTATTTTTTAACCTCATTTGTGAATTACTATTATAATTTTAAATAAGTAAAATAATAATTATACAATAACTCATTTTTTTTCCCTCTTTTCATTCTGAACAACAACAAAAAGGAAAACCGTTTTTTTTTTTTTTATCATTCTTATTTTCTATCATTCATCTTTTTCCTCTCTTTTCTATTTTCTTTCTTTTTTAACATAGCATTAGGGTTTTTTTATTTTTATTTTTATACCCTGTACCTTTTCCTACTATATATATATATATATATATATATAGGTAAGGTCTCTGATCAGGCATTTGAAAAGGCTCTTCACTGTGCGTTTTTGGTCGTCCAAAACGCACATTTTTGGAGTTTTTTTCTGTTTTTTTTTTTCTAAATTTCTTTCCATTTTGCTATTTCTTTTTAATATTTTTCTCCCTTTCTTTCTTTTGTTTTGTTTTGCTTTTTTTTTTCTTTTTATTTGAGGTGCTTTATTTTTTTTTTCTCTTTTTTCTTTTTAGCTTCATTTATCTATGATAGTCTCTTACCCTAATATTTTCTTACATTTCCCTCTCTGGTCCGATTTCATTTTCTTTCCGTTTGAACTCTGTCACTCTTTTTTATAGATTTCTTAAACTCACAATCTCAACTTTCTCACTAAATAATCTCTTTAGTTATGATCAATTGTCAACTGTAGTTACTTCCTTTCATTTGTTTCGTGGTTAAATCAACTAATAAACCTTATATTTCACTAATATCAAGATATTTAGACCTTTAAAAGTAAATGCCGTCAATAAAAGAAATACTTATATTCAGAAGCTATTTGTAGAGATAACCTTTTTTACTTTTCAAATATCTAATAGGTTCAACTACTGTTTAAATCTTTTCTTCTCATAAAATGTAAATTTTTGTTCAAACTTTTCTATTTATGCTTATGAACTAAACATGCCCTAAGTAATTTTTTTGTATTTATTTTTCTATTCATAATCTAACGAATTTTTTTATATAATTTATTAAAAAACTTTAAATACAACTTAATGCATACATTGCACATACATCAACTGCATATTATTTTAACTTCTAAATCATATTCTAGTCCTCAATCCTAAATCCTCTCCTAAATTCGGGCAATATGCTAGAATGACTTTCTAACAAAGTGAAATTAGCAAAATGACATTCTCGTATTTTTTATGAAGAAAGACATTTACTTATTCTTTGTAAAATGAGGTCATTTTACAAATAAAAATTTTTGAGAAGTTATTTTACTAATAAAACTTTTCAAAAGAGTTATTTTTTCTAAGTATACAAAATAGTGGGTATGTGACTACTATTAATGAAGTAGTCCAAACTGTGAGTTTTAGGTGCTTTTTTTTTCCTTTTCTTTTTAAGTTTCAACTCCTTTATTTTTTATTTTTTACATGTGACATGTTGCTATCAGCTATTGCATGATAGTTTATAATAATGAATTTTAAATGTTCTTACTTTTTTTCCTTTCTTTTTAAAATTTGAACTCCTTTATTTATTTATTTATTTTTAGTTAATGTAGCTAGTCTTCATCTCATGGCAGTCCAAATTAACGGGTATTAGGTGCTTTGCATTTATTATATTTTTTTCCATTTCCTTTTAAGTTTCAACTTCTTTATTTTTTATGTTGTTATTATTTTATAACTTAAATTATTTCATATATTTGATCATATAAATTTTTTCACTTAGACTATTATTTATAGGAATAGTCTTCAATCTGACACCAGATTAGAGCAGCACATGTATATTTTTTTTAAATATGTATATTTCTTTTTAAAAACATGTATATTTTCTGTTAAAACATATATAATATTGGGAGACATCTATAATTTATCTAAACACTTATATACATGTTTTAAGAGAAAATATACGTGTTTTAAGAGAAAATATACATATTTTTAAAAAATATATATATATGCCGCTCCAATTCAGTACCGGTACCGGATTGGAGACTTTACCATTATATACTTTTTGAACATTTTTAATGATTTTTTTTTCTACATATTGTTATATGTAATCTACGTTATTAAGATTTCAAGCACAACATAATACTTGCAATGCACACTAAACTAGTTATGGGCCCGTTTAGTTCGCTGATTTAAGTTTTTAATTCGAGTTGAGATGTGATTTTATGTGAGAATTTTTTACTGTAGTAAAAAAGTTAGATGTGATTGTTTGTGAGAGTTTTTTACTATAACAAAACTCAAATTCTAAACTCGAATCAGCGAAATGAATGGGGCCAATATATGTATAAGAGTGAATATACTTTTTCTTGTTCACCCGCGGTCAAAATGAATCGTTTTAGTTTTAGGTTTCTTTTTTTTTTTTTCCTTTTCATATACTTTTTTATTTGTTTGCTGCTTCTTCTTTCTTTTTTCCTGTTGACCCTTTTATTTATATCTTTTATTTCCCATGTCCTATTAAATCCTAAATCCTAATCCTAATTTTATCTTAATCTCAAATATATAAAAGAGTAGAAATGTAATTATTGTTCATGTTATGGTAGTCCAAAACAGTAGAGTTTTAGGTGTTTTATATTTTTTCCCTTTTATTTTTAAGTTTCAACTTGTTTATTTATTTACTTTGTTATTTTATCTTGTATTAGTTTTGTAACGTGCTCCTCATATATTGTTGTGTACTGTGTTGTAAGTACCAAAAAAATTTATTATTTACCAAATAATGAGAAATTTATTTATTTTTAAAACAAATATGTGTAAAAATCAATTGATAAAAAATTAAGTGGGAACACATTTTAAGAAAATTATTTTACTAATATAAAATAAAATAGGAACGCATGCGAAAAAATCTCTCTTATGAAAGTAAAGTGAGAAACAATATATTTTTTAAAAAAACACAAAAATTAAAATACAAAAAGAATTTCACAAAAAAACTAAAGATAAAAAAGTAAAAAAAAAAAAAAAAAAAAAAAAAAGGGGAAAGGGGGGGCGTAAGTGGTAGCTCCATAGGAAAGAACTGTGGTAGCTCCATAGGAAAGAACTTTGGCTCTTATATATATTGTTAGATTTATGTTTATCTCATGATTGTCCAAGATAATGAGTTCAGAAGTTATACTTCTTTTCATTTTCTTTTTAGGTGTCAACTCCTTTATTTTTTTTTTTATTTTGTAACCTTATAATTTATAATGTTTCATGTATTTGTATTATGAAATGTAACCTTTTGATTTCAACTACTACTAATATATATTCATTTTTTTCAAAATTAGGTGTGATTTGTGAGATTCAAATTCTATACCTGGTGGTAGAATTAGATGTGGAATTACAGTCAAGATATGCCCGCTATTAAAAGAATTTTTTTTTTTTGCTTATTATTTTGGATTAATTATAAAAATTCTCCTTGAACTATACCTTTTATAACGCTTTACCTCCTAACATTTGAAACGTGACATATGTTCCCTCTGCAAAATGAAATGTTAACAGAAAAACCTCTCAATTAGTTTTTAAGGGAAATTGGCATGCAATTTATTATTTTGGGGTATTTTCGTAGCTATATGGTTTAAAATTTAGTTTAAATTTTGAAATTGGTTTTAATTTAAACTTTTAATTATGATACATCCATTATTAATTGAGTGTAAGTCAAATAAATTTTTTTGGTAGAATAAAAAAATTTATGAGGTTTTGTGGCTGACCATCCCTTCATGTTCATGATCGTCGAAGACTTTTCTAAGCTTGTTGTGTTCACTGGAACAGTGGTTAATCCTCTCTTGGATTGTTCATTGAACAGTAGAGTTAAATCCTTGAGTAATTTGAGTGATAAAATTCTCGTAATTTTGGCTTTGAAGATCACTTTCATGCCAAAGTTAGTTTGTTAATCAGAACTTGCAATAGAAGTATATGCTTTATGTTTGTTTTTTGTTATCTAGATGCTCTATGTTTTGTTGAAGTGCTTAGTTGATTTATTTTCCTTGGTTAAAAGTTCAAGCATGCATCACTAAAGCACGGTCGCACATTTTCCTCCAACTTTTGTTAGACAATTTTACTAACAGTTTTCAAACTGCGTAAGAAAAGAGACATAATTAGTCCACATGGAGCACAGAATTTCACATTGAATAGAAGCACACAAATCTTTCATAACCAGTATTTCTTGGAACATAAGCCAATCTCTCTAAGAAAAACGTAAAATCTGTATCTGCGTTTACTCCGGATCTCCGTGTCAAAAGACAAAAATAATGAGAAATCTTTGAGGTGCTGTCATGAAGATCCCATTTCCTAGCAGAAAATTTTCACCCTCTGATCTTATAGTTCTGGGCTTAGATTACAACATTTTGCGAGGAACCACGCCCCCTAATCCTAATATTGGAGGAGTTTGTCTCACGAGTAACGATTCAATTGTCTCTGTAACTTGGGGTGAAAAAAAATTGAAATACTAACATGAACCGTATAAAACAAGTGCATCATGTGTAGCTGATGAAAAAAACGAGAATTTTGACAAATACACGTAAAACCGATAAACTTTCAAAAACACAACGTTTGTATTCAATTTCAGATCCCATTCGGCTCAAAATTCCCAAATCCTATATTCCTTTGTTCACTTGAAACAAGCTGTATAAACTATAAAGTGCATAACTCAGGGTGATGAATCTCTCCCTTATTTTCAAAGGATACCTGTCCTGTCTTTTCTTCGAATAAAAATGAAAATACAACATAATTACAAGGTTGACTTCTCAACCATAAGGAGCCTCGCAGGTCCTGCGCACTAAGATTGTCAGCATTGACCCTTCTTAGGTAGCGAACAAATTCAGTGCCAGCATCGTCATCGTGAACCAGAATTCCCGTGATACCATAATAATTATTTTTTATGCCAGTTTCAAATCTCATGCCAAACTAGTTTAAAATCACATTTTTCACAAGACTACTTCTTGTCTACCAACAAGATTTCAATTTTAGTTGTATTCTTTCGCGTTTCAAACCTTCAAATATATTATCCGTTTTGTCAAATCTCGGCCTAAATCGCCGCCGTCGCTGCCTATAAATTGCAACCCAACCATCTTCGCGCCTCAGCATCTGCCGTTCATTATCAGCCGTTACCACCGGGCATCAACTCAAACCTCTTCGTACAACCAAACCCAATAGTCCTGCCGATGGACCTTTCCAGAAAACGTTGTCACAAGCCACCTGGAACCTGCAATTCTCCGTCCTCTGTTGCGATCGACAACCGCCATCACGCGGAGGGAGTCGCCTTGCCAGAATACTTTGTCACAAGTCCACCCATGCTCTCTAGCGAATCGTGACTCCGTAGCGAGCTCTCTTCTTGCGCGCGCGACGACAACCATCTCTCACGGCAGCACGGACCCACCTCCACCACCATTGGTGAAGCGATTTTCTTCTCCGCTGCGCCATCTTCTTCTCCTCCTCCGACGTGAGCATCTTGAGCTCCTATGACAAATTTCTACAAATCAATCTACATTTTTTTTAATTTTTGTATTTTAAAAATTTGGTGCGATGGGTACATTAGTCTAATAGGAAAATTATTTACTTATGATTAGATGCATATCCAACATACTACAAAATCCGTTGTTGATAACGTGAATCGAGGTTGCGGTATTATAGTCTTTTCTAATCAATAATCATTTTTTTACTTGTCAGATATTTTTTTATTATACAAAATAATAATAGAAAAAAGTAGCATCTTCAAATTTAATTTAAAATACTAACATACTCAAATAAATTTTGTATTTTTAATTTAAAATTTAATTGTGTAGTTATTATATTAAAATTAATCATGTTTAAAATATTTATTATAATAATAGGGCGATATAATTATAATTTTACCACTGTATTTTTTAAAATTTAAAAAGTATACTTTGTGTTTTTCAATCCATACAAAAAGTATCATTCTTTTAACTTTTTAGGTTTGTTTTTTAAAAATGACCAAATTGTCTTTGGATAACTCAGATATTGGGCTACATCAACTTTCAAATTCTTAGATTTTGTGTTTTTTTTTTTTTTTGAAGTATACCTCTTAAGAAATTTACAGCACTAATTTGAACAAGTTTTTCTTATTTATTTTTTTTCATTTTAATAAAAAAGTGAAATCTTTTTTGAAAAAAGATGTAATTCTATTTTTTTTAATTATAGTTGGCAAAATATGACGAACTTATTTATCAATTTGTGGTTAAAAGTGTATTTTGTAATACATAATAATTCAACTTGTTAAAATTATCCAATACTATGTGACAAAAAGTTTACGTCTTCTTTTTTAAGATTTCACTTTCTTATTAAAATGGACAAAAAAAAAAACTTGCTCAAATTGGTGTTGTAAATTTCCTAAGAGAGCCACTACAAAAAAAAAAAAAAAGGGAGTGTTTAGAAGCTGGTATAACCCAACACAAATTTAAATAATATATGAGATATCTAAAGATAATTTGACCATTTAAAAAAATTTAACCAGAAAAGTTAAAAAAATAGATATTTTTTAGTCCTTTCATAAAAACATAATGAATACTTTTAAAATTTTAACAAACTCAATTTTAAAACTCAAAAGTAAAAGTTGTATTTAAACAAAATTTTGGGGATACTTTTTAGATTTTTTATTATTCATAATATGAAAATAAAGTGTCAAAATTTGAATAAAATAAACAAAAAATTAAAATAAAAAGAGAAAAGAATCTGCACCGGAATTCGGACATCTTGACAACTTGAACATGGTAATAATGAATAATAAATAGGTTATAACATGGCAATGGCTGGTTTGCCGGGAGTCGTAAAATAATTTTGCGTGAACCGTTGAATTTAATCCAACCGCTGGCAACGAAAATGAATAAATGATATATGGGTATAGAGGTGTAAGTTTAGAATGCGGCCTGAAACTTAAAAGGAAAATTTTGGGCCGGCTAGGCTCATCCCTAAAAGAAAAAGAAGGTTGGCCCAACATAGTCTTAATCTCAAAAAATTTAAGATCTGAAATTTTATAAAGTATTTTTAAAACAAATTTAAAAATATGATTTTTGGACTAGCCTTAAAAGACAGAGAGGTTGTTCTTTTAGAGTGTAATTTGAGTGTAGTTTTTGAGTTGAATTTGAGTTATAACTTGAGTTGAAGTTAGAACTTGAATAAAGTTGAGTAAAATTGAATAAAGTTAAAACTTAAAAGAATGTGGACTTGAATAAAGTTGAAACTTGAGTTGTCTTTTTTTGAGTTTTTTGGACAAAAGAACATGCCCAGAATGTCAACCCATTCCCACCCTTAACTCAAAAAATTTAGGATTGAATCCTAACTAACAGTAGCAGGCTTTAGACCGCCCGTTTAGTCCGGTCTAAATTTAGCTTTATGAGTGGGCAACTGAACGTTGTGAAAATAAAACTATTTTACGTTTGGTTCATAGATTCAGAATCATTCTCAGTTTGCATGTGTTTTGTGTGAAAAAAAATATTATAGCGAACCACAAACTATAATTCAAATTAAGATACGAATCTACCAACCAAACACACTATAAATCATCATTTGAATTTGTTTGGTATCGATATTCAAATTGTAGGAAATGGCTAGGACTTCAGGTCAGCAGAGGATAGCAAATGGAGAGATGACACGTAGCCTATTTATAGAGCCTCCACTCTTTCTTTTTTTGTGAGGATCAACAATGTCGTATCACATAAGTTAGTGCCGCTAGGCTTTCGTATTGCAAGGTTGCCTGTCTAGAGGGCCTTTGTATTGAAACCTCTTGCATATCTAAATAAAACAAGTATTAAATGAGTTAAAAATGTATCTTATTCGTGTCAATCTATTTATGACATGTTTATTTAATCGTGTCTGGCGGGTTTAATTTTTTTTTTACCTAAACCTATTTTTAAAAAAAGAACCAAAACCCTCTAATTTCGTACAGATTTTGAGTCGTATTATCGTATCTTAACCCAAATTGCTAATCCTAACATGTTTATGTTCTGCTTTTCTATCAAAATGTATATATGTTTCTGTTGTTTCTTTTTCGTTTTCTACTTCCTTATTCTAAATTAACTTTTTTTCTTTGTCTAAAATCTAAATGACAGAATGCGACGAATGGGTTATTGTGAAGTTTCGGAAACAGTGTTATGATAATAAAACATGTAATAAAAGATGCAAGAGAATAAACTCCCAATCAATTGAGGGAATCTGTCGAAAACCTCCCTCCACACGTTCGGGTGTATGCGCATGCCGCCTACCTTAAACATAATGTTTGATATCCTATTTTATGATTTCTCTAATAAATGTGTATATTCGCATTAGCTTCAAGATATATTGACCGCGTTTAAAATTAGTTTTATTTTTGTTTTTCATGTTTTTCGAGAAAAAAAAAATAAAAACGGGAGAGAAACGACATTTAATACAATTAAAGATAAAAAAAGAAATGGAAATGATTGTTTAATTTAGTGTAAAATGAGAAAGAAATGAAAAAACGATTTTTAATCATTTTTCATTTTTTATTTCTATTTTCTCCTCTCTCAAGCACAAAAAGAGAGATAATTGATTTTTTTATACTGAAAACAATCTCTTAATAAAACTATTAAACGCGTTTTTAAAAATAATTTTTATCTAAGATTAAAAATATTTTTACTTTCATTTACGAGTTCTAAATGCACCCATTATAATTATAACATTTTATATCCCTAAACTTTTTATTTCGAGGAACTACTCAATTGCTATGTTTTTGGCATTTTGTTTCTTGACCATAAAATTTACGACAGATTTCAATAATTCAACAAGAAATAATCATTGCCTCATCGCGTAATAAGTTGAAATTTTACAAAAATATTAACATTAAGTACAGAAATATTCTCTTCGCTACTGTTAAAACCCTTAAAAAGTATTAACATATTGCAAAAATATGTAATTGTGTCTGTAAACTTCAGTTGTTATATGAATGTCATTATCTCTGTTATATTATGGAAATACTTCTTAGTTTTAGTGTTAGAGACCAAAAAAAAAACAAAAAAACAACAAAACAAAAAAAAAAAAAAACGAAAACAAAACAAAATTAATGGAGTAATATACCAAAAAAAAAAATAGAAACCAAAATGGCACAATGCTCATAGTTTAAGGACCAATAATGCTTATAACTAAAAAACTAATAAAAATAATAAAAAATTATGTTTTTTGAAAAACCAATTTTGGAAACAGTAGTGATTGCAATTACCTCATAAAGGTTTGGGCTCAGGTATCATTTCACCAAAAACTCCAAACCAACAGGGTTACTTTTCAGAAGAAAAACATAAACAGATTCACAATTCCCATATCTTCATGCATGTGAACTTTATAATTAAACATAAACTACTACATTTCTAAGTCGTGAACCTTCTGGTTGTGGATTCAAGAGTGGGGCGGTCCGGGCGGAGGAGAAAACCTTCCAATGGATGGAATACTATTTTGTCTCTGAACTAGAAATTTCACCATCTTCACTGTTGCCTGAAAAACACCGTTACTGTATCAGTATAATAAAATAACAACATATAGCCAACAAGATCACCAAGAATTCCATTGTTTTATAGGATGTTCAATAAATACAATAAGAGGTCCTTGCCGATATGGAAGTCATTCAGTTGGGCATGGAAAATCACTACAGTTTCCAAGATAAAACACCTGGAAGCGAAAATGAAAATGCAGAAATCAAAAACCTAGTCGCACAAGGGACAGATATTTTATTCTTCTAGTGTTGCAAAGTAACAGAAGTCATACCTGTAACTATGTTCTCAAACACTCGTTAGCTTCGCTCGAATTGAGTCAAGATCTGAGATGTCCTTGATACTGCACAAGACCAAACAATACAGAATTGACAATAGGTCAGGATTATCTTAAAAAAGAAAAAATAAAAAAATAATTTCTTTGCCTTTTGATATGGTAAAGGTGTTACAGATCCACGTTCAACCATTAAACAGAAAAAGACTAGTTAAATTTGAGTAGGAGATTTAGCTAGTGTAGCCATAAAAAAAAAATTATGATTTGGAAAAATCCGCCGAACTAAAGTAACAAATTAATATAGCAAAGAGAAGGGTGGCAAATGGCAACGGTAAATTATGTTAAACATCTATCCATCAAGATAACATGCCAATATGAAATATAGGTATTTTGTAGTAAAAGAAGTAATACTTGCAATAAACTAGTAAACACGCATAGAAAGGTGAAGATAAGATTTATGTATGGTAAGTCATACTAAAATATGAAACATGCGTGTTCAAGCCAAAGGAACAAGTAATAAATAGGAGAAACAAGCAAAACAAAAGGGGAAAACAAATAAAAAAAAAAATTAACAAAGAGAACAAAGAGACTCAAATTATGTTTTCTGTGGAAGGACGAGAAACAATTGGATGAGGCAAGACACAAGCGCAAAGTGCAAAAATAAAAATTAAAAGATAAATGCAAAGAGGGTCTTTCCAATGTGTGTATAATTAGTGATAGATTATAGTTGCCCCAAAAGAAGGTCCAAGTTGTACTATAACTACTATAAATAAAACAACAATAACTAATAATACAATAAGAAGTAATTTCTCTTACTTCGATAATGATCGATTACAATCAATCTAAGGTACTACTATATACCATTGATGTAATCTATAAGGTTGTATGGCGGTACTCGGTCTAATGGAAAACCCCGGCTAACTACTATAAATACAATATATATATTACAAAATGGAAATAAGTTACAGTAAGTAGAAGAAAATTGACAATATTTCACAGAATGGAAGAAATCAAATTCTTCAGAAAAAAGTGGCAGAAGTCCTTAAAAGTTTTGGTTTAATATTCTCCTAAAAAATTATCCCTCCCAGAACCAACTTTCACACCCAAGAAGCTAAGAGCAGCTTCCTGCAAGCAATGCCAAACGGTCCTATAGTCATTCTTTCTTCCTATAGGGAAATTTTAATATAAGATAATAACTCTAATAAGAACTAGAATACTTAGCTTTTGAACCTTTTAAACTAAACCATTCTCTTATTTGCATCAAAGGAACGTAGAAATTTTAACCTAACCTGAACTTTGTCTTACTAGAATCAAATAAATATATAAGTAAAAATAAAAAATAAAAAAAAGAGTAAAAAAATGTTGCAATTTGAACTTAACCTGATAACAAAGTACAAACTTACACTGCACAAAGAGGAATTAACTCCTAATTTCTTTCTTGAATAAATTATATTGAATCCTCAGGACACCAAGGTGTTATTTAGTCTGCTCAATCTACTTTTCTGATATTATACTCATTTAAAATATTTTTATCAGAAAATACATGTGTATAAAAGTCCCTTTACTCACAAAGATATGCATAATATATTGATTGACGAGAGGTATGATGTCCACTAACTCGTAAAAGAACAAAAACAACTCACTTGTACATAATATCTCCACTCGGAGCCAGCTTCCTGTATATCCAATCTGGAACAAGCTGCTCAAGAAGATCAATATGATCTTCAACTTCTTCTGCAAAGAAAACAAGACATGTCAAATGCTAGATATGTGAAAAGCAATCATAATTTGCATTTTTAGTTAACATTACACTTACTTTTGTCAACAATATCTAAACTATACATAATTATCTTGTGCACAAGCTCTTCCTTTGTGATGGGGTAGCAGTTGACAGACTTGAATATAGAGCAAATCAAAGAAACCATGTCAACCAGGCAAGAAGAGATATGTTGGTGTTCACCTCTTTGACTCTCGTTGCAAACCTCAGAAAGGGAACCAAAGCCTTCTTCTACCTGAGATAGAAAATGCAAATCGCATCTCAGAAAATAATGGAACCACAACTGCTACAACATAGATAAAAGGAAATCTCAGCACGATGTTAGGAACCTAGGTTTTCCACAGCCAAACAGCCAAACATACACATATCAATCCTGAAATTGACAAGGAATTGAATAAAAATAAGGGAATTCTTTTATTGAAAACCACTAGTCAATCTCCAATTACACTACCAAACACTACTAAACGGAAAAGTAAAATAGAACAGAGAATTCGAGTACTCCGGGGTCTCCTAATTTGATGGTATTCGAGAGACCACCGCTCTCCCTAATCTCAGTCTCCCAAAATTCTCAAAATCACAACATACCACTAGTGAGCTACTAAGCCCTTTATTTATACTAATTCCTACTAACTATACCAACCCCTACTCGAAACCCATGGATTGGTTCTGACTCCAAATCGAGAAGACCCAACTCACTCTCTCAAATTCAGATTGCAAAACCCAATCTCCCTCACCCAACTCAGATTGCGTAGACCTAACCCCAGTCATGCCAAAACTTGAAGATCCAGTCCATATTTGGCTGTAATTGGCTCTAATCTTGCTGTAAGTTTGAGGCCCAACCCTAACATCATCGAAATCAGTCTCAATCACATTAGAATCGCAAAACCCAGATCTAGGGCCGCCATAATTTCGGGACCCATCCCTAGTTTCGCCGGAATCATCCTAAATCAGGCCGAACTCGCGTGACCCAGTCCAAATCCAGCCTGAATTAGCCTCAGACGAACCGGAATCACGAGGCCCGATCCAAACTAGGCCGGAATCAGCCCCAACCGCGACCGAATCAGGGCTGTGTTCCTTGTTCTGAAGGTACCCATCCCGTCCCAGCCCCGGAGCAAGCCTCTCCTCCTCTAACTCCGGCTCCCACTCCGGTTCCCGTTGCCGACCAAGCTCCGCCGCCCTCTCCTGACGGTCGCAGCCTCCTTCCGCCCTGCACCCGTCGTCAAACAAACCCTCGCGCTATAGATCCGGACCACCCAACCCCAGGTCGCAACGGATCTTGCGCTCCTCCATGAGACCCACGTCTCTCCGGCGTCAGAACAACTTCTCGCGGCATCGATCTTCGCGAATCAGCGCTTCCCAGCGAAGATCCACCTGATTTGGCACCTCCACTCCACCTAGGTCGTCGCAATCTGGGCTCTCCTCTCCCCGAGGCACGCAATCTCGCCTCTCCTCGTCCCGTCCCAACCCAAATCAGCCACCCCGACCATCGGCCGCGCCGCCAAAAGTGCCTCCATCCTCCGCAGTGCCGCCTGCACGTCTTCCATCTAAATCCGAACCTCCCCCAGTTCACCACGCAGCCCAGCCACTTCTTCACGAATCTGCGGAAGATTCTCGGTCACCACCGCGTGGACCGCCTCCTGGACCACCGCCAATCCCTTTTCCACCGTAGTCACCCTCTCCAGATCCGTTGGTTTAGGTGCCATGGATCGGAGTTCTGATACCAAATTGTTAGGAACCTAGGTTTTTCACAGCCAAACATACACAATTCAATCCTGAAATTGACAAGGAATTGGATAAAAATAAGAGTTCTTTTATTGAAAACCACTAGCCAATCTCCAATTACACTACTAAACGGAAAAGTAAAGGATAGAACGGAGAATTCGAGTACTCCGGGGACTCCTAATTTGATGGTATTAGAGAGATCATCGCTCTCCCTAATCTCAGTCTCCCAAAATTCTCAAAATCACAACATACCACTAGTGAGCTACTAGGACCTTTATTTATATTAATTCCTACTAACTATACCAACCCCTACTCGAAACCCTTGGATTGGTTCTGACTCCAAATCGGGAAGACCCAACTCACTCTCTCAAATTCAGATTGCAAAACCCAATCTCCCTCACCCAACTCAGATTGCGTAGACCTAACCCCAGTCATGCCAAAACTTGAAGATCCAATCCATATTTGGCTGTAATTGGCTCTAATCTTGCTGTAAGTTCGAGGCCCAACCCTAACATCATCAAAATCAGTCTCAATCACATTAGAATCGCAAAACCCAGATCTAGGGCCGCCATAATTTCGGGACCCATCCCTAATTTCGCCGGAATCCTCCCAAATCAGGCCGAACTCGCGTGACCCAGTCCAAATCCAGCCTGAATTAGCCTAAGACGAACCAGAATCACGAGGCCCGATCCAAACCGGGCCGGAATCAGCCCCAACCGCGACCGAATCAGGGCTGTGTTCCCTGTTCCGAGGGTACCCATGCCGTCCTAGCCCCGGAGCAAGCCTCTCCTCCTCTAACTCCGGCTCCCACTCCGGTTCCCGTTGCCGACCAAGCTCCGCCGCCCTCTCTTGAAGGTCGCGACCTCCTTCCGCCCTCCTCCCGTCGTCAAACAAACCCTCGCGCTGAAATCCGGACCACCCAACCCTAGGTCGCGACGGATCTCGCGCTCCTCCATGAGACCCACGTCTCTCCGGCGTCATAACTCCTCGCGGCCTCGATCTTCGCGAATCGGCGCTTCCCAGCGAAGATCCGCCCGATTTGGCACCTCCACTCCGCCTAGGTCGTCGCGATCTGGGCTCTCCTCTCCCCGAGACGCGCGATCTCGCCTCTCCTCGTCCTGTCGCAACCCAAATCGGCCACCCCGACCATCAGCCGCGCTGCCAACAGTGCCTCCATCCTCCGCAGCGCCGCCTGCACGTCTTCCATCTGAGTCCGAACCTCCCCCAGTTCACCACGCAGCCCATCCACTTCTTCACGGATCTGCGGAAGATTCTCGGTCAGCACCGCGTGGACCGCCTCCTGGACCACCGCCAGTCCCTTTTCCACCATAGTCACCCTCTCCAGATCCGCTGGTTTAGGTGCCATGGATCGGAGCTCTGATACCAAATTGTTAGGAACTTAGGTTTTTCACAGCCAAACATACACATATCAATCCTGAAATTGACAAGGAATTGGATAAAAATAAGGGAATTCTTTTATTGAAAACCACTAGCCAATCTCCAATTACACTACCAAACACTACTAAATGGAAAAGTAAAGGATAGAACGGAGAATTCGAGTACTCCGGGGACTCCTAATTTGATTTCGAGAGACCACCGCTCTCCTTAATCTCAGTCTCCCAAAATTCTCAAAATCACAACATACCTCTAGTGAGCTACTAAACCCTTTATTTATACTAATTCCTACTAACTATACCAGCCCACTAACCAAACAAGTTCCCAAGTCATTAACGGATCTTAACACACGACTGAATTATAATGCATACAGAAGGAAACTGTGACATATTTGTGCATCTTCTAGAAGAAAACTTCACGTGCCAAAGAAACATTACCATTGAACTTGCTAGTCACAACACGAAGAGTGCAAATTTCAAAATGATAGAACAGTAATTCTAAAAAGTGCCAAAAGAATCAGAAATATTTTCTTTTTCTCTATACACTGTTAAAAAGTTTTAACTAATATTTGGAGGGAAAAAAAAAGAGAAGATATCTTCTACTTATATCATATGAATACCAGACATTGAAAAAGATACCCTGCTATGTTTAATCGTCAAGGCCAACTGTGTTAGGATTCCTCTCTTTTGAGGCAAATAAGGGTAGTAAACCACATAATTAGCGAGAATTATGGGGTAATAACCAAAAAAGTGGTTTGGTTCCTTTTATTGAATCAACAAAGAAATAACAAAATTGGAAAGAGGGATGGAGGAGAGTTCGAGGACTCCTCCAGACCTCCACACACTCAATTCCTTTATAAATTCTCAATAACCTCTACTAAGCAGCCTTAGGCTATTTATTCTAATTCCCCGTAACTAACTCTTCTCCCGATACCCCTCCCTTACACAATACCACATAACCGTATCCTAACGAACATCCCTCACCACTTGCCCTGGCCCTGGGGTAAAATTCCCAACCTGCCCTTGCGCATTCTTCTTCTTTCTTTTAGCGTAAACAAACCTGAGGGATGGAGGTCTAACAAACTGGCAGGGGGAAACCTTTTGTTTTTCTTTTTTTTTTTGTTTTCCTTTTCCCTTTTTCATGATAGGTGAAGGAAGCCAGTCAAATATCATAAGGTACATATTATTGCCTAATGATGCACAGTCCACGATTCACTGCCAGGAAGCAACTAGATGTCCATATCCCATAAAAGATGGCAGACCTCATTACTTTTTATATCAACAGAGCTTCATATAAAGGTTGAAAACACTAAAAAATAATCTGGAGTATCTTGAGACTTGACTTGACTTTAGTCCAACTATACCGGATATCCGAAATGGTAAACAACTACATGATTCATAAAAACAGCAAAATGGTAAGTTAAATGATTACAGTAGAAAAATAGTGTACACTGTTATGGATAAACCTTCCCACTTCACATTCCAATGATGCACAATTCTTCGAATTGTTCCATAGTAAAGAAAACATAAATTCTATTTTTTTTTTTTTTGTTTGCTCGATGAGTCAAGAAACATAACTTGCCATCACAAAACTATGGGTTACTATATCAGCACTGCCAGCATTCACTAGTTATAAAAAGTTAAAATTAATATCCACAAAAATATGGCCACTAGAAGCAGATACTTCCTCCAAAGATGAGCCAAACGGTAGTCATTTCTAATTGACAGATTTGACATTTTAAATACAAAATTCATATCTGAAAGAACCAACTTGTGGCAAAGCAGTTGAATGAGGTGAGATATATGCCAAATATACATCTAGTAAATGGGTGGATGCAAGAGAATAGAAGCCTACCTCTCGTAGTGGTGATGAAGAACCATGAATATTTCCATCCTTAGAAAATCCTTTGGGAATTTGAAAGGTGTGTTTGCGTACAACTTCATCACATTTTGACTCGTCTGCACCAGAATCCAATGTACTTTCATCATCACCTTCTGAGTGACAAAAGTCAAGAGCTCTTTTCGCAGGCTTGCAAAATGGAGTGGACCTCTGGCTGGTCATCATCTGTTGTGATATAACACAACTGGAAACCGATCTCTTTGGTACTGACTGTAAAGGTGTCTGTGTCTCTATTGTAGAACTATCATTAGATGATGTAAGCTTGCAAGCAGGGCTTTCAATGACACTACCACGAGAGCACTGAAGAGAGTTTGATTGTAATTGGGGGTTCTTCCAGACAGACTTGGAACATGTACCAGGAGAGTTGTTTTGCATCTCATTCTCGGTATCTTGGCTAATGACAAAATTAGATACTGAAATCAAATCAACCAATTCTTTTTGCTGCTCACTTTTGTTGTCTTGCTTGTCTACAGTATTGATGGGAGGTACATCCACAGATGCTAAAGCTTGGGTCTTTTCTGTTTTGGCGACGACAGCTTTCTGAGAGAAATGTCTGCTAAAATGTGAACCTGGGTTGAATTTTTCTGAGGAAAACTCTGTTTGAGTGAACGTTAGCTGAGATTCTTCATAACAATCAGCAGGCAACTCATGGGGAACAGTGACCTGACTTCTTTGGGTGAAAGGCTCAGGCAACACGGCCTCTGGAACATCACTAGCCTAGTCCACAACAAAATTCACTACATTAATTAAACGCAGAAGAATTACAAGCAAAATCCAAAAACAGACATTAAATTTCTAGACAATGAGAAATTAGTCTAAAAAGTTTTATGCCCTGCAGTATTATTTTCTTTTAATTATTCAGCTGAGAATAGTATTTGGTATATCTGCTTCCATCTCACAAGGGGCACATGTTAAAGTATCCAGCTCTTTGCGGTTGACAATTTCTTCAAATAGCAGCCAGATAAACAACAAAAATAACGTCCATTGTAACATGTGAAATTTGTGGTAGTCGTAGCCACTTCTCTGTTTTTTTTTTTTTCTTTTGAAAACATGCCCTTTTCTTTTTCAACCTAGACAAAAGGTCAACTATCTTGGTCCACAATTTATTGCAAACGTTTCTAAGTTACGTTTAGATGATTGATACACAATTTCAGAACTGTAAAAAAACAGTCACTTCAAAAACAAAAATACCTCTGGATGTGTGGTAAAGAAGTTATAAAGCCTTGAGGAAAACACTTGGCATAGAGCTATAAAATCAGACACTTCAGAGTGGCCTTCCACAAGTTCAAAGAGCAAAGTGATCTTCATATCAGGCTTCATGCATAGGGTTCTCTTGTCATGTATGACAATCTTATCTATTTGTAAGGCTTCAGGAAGTATGTACTTCATCTGTGCAAGATGCATGTGTGAAAATTTTCTGGACAAGAACAAGAGCATTCAATATGCAATGGCAAAAGCTGTACAAGGAAAATTATCAGAACTTCAAAACAGATCGTCTTTCTTGTTTTTATATCATTTACATTTTACACGAGGGTCATATATCCAAATAGTAAGGGCAAGCATACACAGTTCTCCCATTGAAAAGTTAAAACCATTATAGCTCACTATAATTAGATAAATAAGCAAGAGCAAGCGATAATGTTTTTCGTTTCTCTTTCTCTTTTTTTTTTTTCCCTATGACAAGAATATTGTCAAAGAAGAAACAACAATGCAGAAGGAAAAGAAAAACGAGAAGTCCTCTTGCGGACCATATCTTTTGCATTGTTAAAAGGTAAGTGGAATTGGTAACTTATTATTTGCACCAGCTTCTAAGTATCCTTTTCATGACTTGCAGAATTGGTAACTTATTATTTGCACCAGCTTCTAATGTATACTTTTCATGACTTAACAGTGCAAGGTTGTCTCTGTGCTGGCCTAGCAATAGCATCTTTATTACTTGAATATGAAACTCCATCCCAGCAAACGCCAGTTGACACAACCTAATTTGACCATAAAAATACTGGATGCGTCAAAAGAGCATAAATCTAGCGTAAACCGATGAGCTTGATGTCTGTATACTGTATACTGATGCAATCTAATATCAAGACCTTTTTCCATGTCAAATTTCTAATATGTATTTTTAACCAAGAATATCCCTGCATACACTTGGGCAACTCAAGATGATGCATGTGTTTAAGAACCTGATATGACATCTCTTGCAAGTAAAGCTTAGTATTCACATTGAAATGCAGACCTTCGTTTCTAACCCAGTTTCTCTGTTCGCATCAAAATGGTACATTTTCTAGGTAGCATAATGTCTCTGACAACAATATCTTAGTAAAAATCTAGAAAAAGTTGGCAGATGTAGCACATATATTTTAAGCGAAAAGGAAAACAAATTATTCCAAAATTGAATAGCATAGTATCTGCAAATCATGATTATAGGTCGTCATCATGATGAGTTAGGTTTTGGAGGCTATTATCAACTCATGACCGTATGATACAACATTAGGCCATAACGTGAGTAAGCTAATTATATAACACTGTATATATATAGAAACTACAATTTTATAGACGCATGTAGACAAATATGTTCATATATACATTCATAAACATATTTCCCAAACTTCAGAGTAGGAAAAGACAAGTCAGTTGTTGCCAAAAAGAAACAGGCAAACTAACATAACTCGTTTTGGTGAAGGAAGGACAGACCTAAGGCTTATATTTTTTGATAGGAACACAGACCTAAGGCTTATATGCATTGAATTCTTTGGAAGTTAGAGAAGAAGAAACAAGGGTCGCGATTTCAACATTAGAATACTTGACGTAACCCCACATCAAAGCCTCAATATTCAAAATGGGTAGAGAATTTAGTTAGACCAGCCAATTTGGGCTAGCTCTGAACAATTAAGAACATGGTGTCCTTTGAGTTGTGAATTTTCCATCTTACTGAGTAAACAATACGTCATGGTAAGCTGCACATTATGAGCGACCGTACTATGTGCATTATATAAAGGACATGATCTTAATCTCAGGATGCTCGATTTTTATTTGCATATCTCTAGTTTGAGCAAACAAACAGAGAGGTCTTAATAATTATTCTCTTTACTTCCAGTAATTCATGTTATTGATCCTCGATCTCTTACAAGTTTACACTTTTAGTCCAGTCATTTATTGCATTGAGCTTAAAACCTAGAATTTTGGAAAGCCACAACCACGTCTTAAATTGCTTAAACAAAATCACTAGGAACACAATAATATTAAAGTAAGAAACAAAATTGGATGGTTAATAGCCTATACTCTGCAAAACTAATCAATTTATTTAAACTAATCAAAACTAATAAGAAGAAATAAGAGTTGTATGGTTACAAATACCTTTGTGCCAAAACCCCAATTTCAGTAGAAATATTTCCAAAAGTAGGCAACCTTTTATATAGACTAAGCAACCTCAACGAACAACTCATATGATCGAATAACTCCGCTAGGATTCTATATCTGAAAACAAAGAAAAATGTCAAAATATCATATTCAACCAAGAATGTTTTTCAAGTGAAACTCTAGGCACAAAGTTACCCACTTCTCAGGAAGTTTAACTAGCCCTTCCTTGAGCTTGTTGTGTAAAGGCTCGTTTATCTTCTCTGGCGTCTGACATGAAATCTTGGGTTCCAAAGTTTTGGTCTCAACAACTCCGGACTTTTCGGTGAAATCAGTCTTCTTTTTACACTTGAAATCCAAAATGTTCTGTTTGGCTCCATCGTGTGTCTTTTGATCCATTATTCACAAACTGGAATAAAATGGCCAATATTTCCTTAAATAGTTCAAGAAGACAATAAGTAAAATGAAATCCACTTTAAAAATAAAATAAAAAAAAAAAAGGAAACCAAGATAGAATATTTTCCGCAAATTTTCCCAGTAATTCCTCTTTCTTCCCAAATTGCTTCCACTCTTTACTAAATAAATGAAGAGAGATACCATAAAACAAAAAAAAAATTATTATTATTATTGTAATAATGTACTAAGATTTCCGAATAAAAGAATGCAAAAGAGTATCCCACGAATTGCTTACAAACAGAAACCCTCGAAGAAAAAAAAATTATAGTTGGAGCAAAATCCAGAGAGAGAGAGTAAAATCCGTTAACCTGGTATGAAGACGAGGATATTTGTAGAATCTGGAGAAAGAATAAAGCAGTGTTTGGATTCGCAGTTCAGGGGTTCCTTTCGTTTCTCTCGTGTATATTTCCGGGTGGAGGGAAAGCTGCAACACGTTCGAGCTATTTTGAAATTAGATTTAGGTCGATTTCACTTATAAAAAGACAAAATTGTCCTCTGTTTGCAAAATAGTGAAAAAGAGAAGGGTTGGGGGCGCTAGGGGTGAACAAAAAATTAGGGTGGCAATTCGTGTTGACAGGTCGTGTTCGTGTCGTGTTGAACCTATCAGTTGACACGAATAGGTCTGACACGAACACGATCCGTTTATTAATCGTGTCAAAATATAAAACCCAAACACGACATGTATATTGGCGGGTTGACACGACATGACACGAATAACCCGTTTATTAAACAGGTCGTAAACGTGTCGTGTCAACCCGTTAACTACCTGCCAACACGTTTATGAAATAAGTGATTAATAGGTCGTGTTAGCCTATTTTTGAACCTATTTCTAAACCTATTTCTAAACCTATTTATGAAATGGGTGATAAATATGTCGTGTGGACCTATTTCTGTACCTGTTTATAAAACGAGTGATAAAATATGTTTATCAACCTGTTTAACATGATGTAGAGACATTACATAATCTAAGTTTAAAATTAAAACAAACACGTAAAAGTCTCTCACAAATTAGAAAATAAATACATAAAAGTCTCACAAATTAGAAAATAAACATACATAATTAATAATTAAACATTTAAATAATTTGTTGCAGTGGGGAAACTCTAAGTACATCATTACGTTCAAGAGAAGTTGATCTCTATAAGAAAGGCTCCTCATCTTTCAATGAAAAGTTGAAGATATCTTGTGTAAGATCCTCCACCTCTTCATTGAAATATACACGAAAACTTGGCAAAATATTCACTTGTGTCCTGAAAACTTGGCAAAGAGAGAGACCATCAATCAGCATATTCATTAGCATCGCAACTTAGCAAAATCATCGCATGTTATACATTTCTTTTTCCACAATGTGCTTCATTTGGCAACAGAAACTAAAGGAATGGTCGTGTACTTGTACTATCAACCATTTATATGAGGGAGAGACTCATATTAAGTTCAAGCGTTCCTCTTTTTCCTCCTTTGACTAATGGAAATTTTTGTTTCCAACTTTTTTACCTAATCTACCTAATATATGGAATAGTCGGTCCAAAAAAAGGTTGTCATCAACTCAACCATGAAATTGTGCACCATACCAGAATACATCATCCTTCCAAGACCCAGTGTTGGATATACATCTGAATGTTGTAGTATCAATTAAAAATATCTAAAGTAACGACAAGCTAAGACACCCGAAATACATCCCAGCCTCTCCAATACTGTTCTGTTTCTTCCAATCGTGCTCTGTAAATGTAACTGCAACACAAACTCAGAGCTATGAATGACCATGGACAGTATAAAACAGACAAACTCGCTTGATCCAAGAGTCAGGTAACTGAAAACCATTACAGATGCCAGGTCCTAGATAATTATAAAATAGTCGAAAGATGTTCCTTACCATTTCTTTGATTCATTATACTTTAATGTCGTAGGGATTGATAGACGAGCAGAATCAATGTTTCTTAAAGTGCCTACAAAGGTTTAGTTTGAGTTAAAATGACACATGCATTACCATTGAACATAAGGAAGCATCCCCCCAACAAAAACACATACAAACACAATATATATATATATATATATAAATCCATGAGCACCAACGATAAACTCATAACAAAGGTTAGAGAACAAATAAAAAGCAATATTTACTCAGAAAAAGTAAACATAGATTATAAAAATAAAATAAAAGAAGAAGATCTTCAAAACTTATTGCTGGGTCTAAGTCATTCAAAATTTTGAATGATAACAATTAATTGCAATAGATCATCTAGGAAGAAAGATCACATACTTATTTCGTTCATGTCCAACAATAGACAAATCATCTTGACTTCAGACTTTACTTATTAACTTCATGTCTAGCAATAGATTATAGAACAAGACGGAATCCGTTCCCCAAGCAAAGAATCTGCTCCCCAAGGCCGATTTTGACGAAGAATGAGAAGAATAAGGACCGAATCTGTTCCCCTACCTCCCCAAGGTCGAATCTGACGGAGAGAGTGGAGAGTCTAGAGAGAATGAGGCAGAGAGGAAAGAAGAAGAGGTGAGGGTGGGTGACGACAATGGTGGGTGGGTCTGGACTGAGAGAAGCAGTGGTCCTCCGGTGGACTGAGAGCTCAGGCGGTGGTCCTCCGGTGGACTAAGAGCTTAGGCGGCGGAGAGGAGAGTTGAGGAAGAGAGAGTGCGAAGGAGAGGAGAGTGGAGACAGAGGTTAGACAGAGAGTGAGAGTCGAGAGTAAAGAGGAGAATAAGGTTTGGAGGAATGTTGGGCTTGGGCGGCTGGGAGATTAGAAACATATAAATACTGAAATATTTTTAACCTAGGTAATAAACAAGTAACAAACGGGTCATATAATCGTGTTACCTAAATATGACACGTTTAATAAACGGGTTATCGCGGGTCAATTACGGGTTGGCGGGTCAACCTGAAAATGACACGTTATTTAATCGTGTTTCGCGAGTTCGACCTGATTTTGACCTGAACCTATTTATGATAAACCCAAACCCGTTAATTTCGTGCGGGTTTCGAGTCGTGTCGTCGTGTCGCTACCTAAATTGTCAGCCCTACAAAAAACCCCTTAAACCATCTCCTGTCCAGTCACCAGTTTGGTGTTATTAGGAATAAGCATCGCGGAACAGGATCGGGTATATTTCTCTCACCTCCGTCCTCACTCTCACTTTTGCCTCCCATACCCACCTCTATCGTCTATACCCGTGTATTTGAAGTCGAGCTTGGAGAATTCTCATTGGAGGGACTTTCTTTAACCTACCCATTTACCTATTAAGAAAAAAGAAAATATAACGATATTATTAATGCTTAAATAAATTGCATCAAAATTAAATATAAACTTCAACATAATATTACCAAATTAAATAGGAAAATCAGCATAGACGATGGTGAACTATATAAACTAGGAATTGTAGGTCCAAAAATCCTTAAGTTTCATTGAGAGCAATTAGAGTGTGTAATTATCTTTGAAAAATAAGTAAATTCTCCTCCCTACAGTGGACATAGCTCTTGAATCAATGGTGAACCACTATAATTCTTATGTGTTATTTCTTTTTAATTGTTTTTTACCGTAACTTTGATCACAAAACTCACGCAAACCATTTAGAAATTCATTATTATTCTGCTGATGAATTTTCACTGTCAACACACACCCTACATGAAGTAGATACCCACAGGTAAACTGTTCATCCGTAGATGTTATATCATCAATCAGCCAAATTGCCCACCACACTATGCATTAATTGTGAACCATCCTAATTTAGGTTCCGAAAAGGACATTTTTTGAAATCACCTTGTAATAATATTTGGAATTATACTTAGGGTTAATATATAGAATGCCACTTTCCCACCCAGTATTCAATATACCACTTGTATGAGAAAGTTTTCAAAATTCATTTTCAGATAGTAAAAAAACAAAAACATATGCTAAGGTTTCATTGTTCTCTCTCTTCTCTCATTTCTCCCATGCTCACATTCTCTCTCTTCTCTCACTTCTCCCCTTCCCTCGATGTTGCCCCTACTCTAGTTGTCATCGCCACGCCGTTTTGGCTGCCAACAAGATTGGCGTTTCAACATCAAATATACCGACTGTTTTACGGTGAGTGAGATTAACAATTAACATGTTGAGATTAAAGGATTCATGAGTGACATCGACAAAGCCGTGGGCGATATTGAATACTCCGGGAAGAGATCTCCAGCCTCCCTCTTCGTGTGACGCCAATTTCGCTAACTTCCTCCAGGCTACGCTGATCTATGACCCCCTCTGTGCCATGTCGATCTCATGCCTCCTCCTCATGATGCCGATCTCCAGAAGATTTCACTAGAAGTTTGAAGTTTTTTCAAGGACGTTCGGCTTCATTCATTTCACCGATTCGAGTTTTCAATTCCAGTTTTACTACAGTTAATAGCTATCACAAAAAGTCACATCTAACCTTTTCTGCTACAGTTAAAAGCTCTCATATAAAGTCACATCTCAGCTCGAATTGAAACTCGAATCAGCAAACTAAACGAGGTATTTTTTTTTCTTTTGAAAGAGACGAATTGCAACATTTAAATGCATGCAAATTCACCTATTCTATTGTGGAAGTGGTATGGTCCTAAAGATGTGAGTGAAGGTAGTAAAGATAAATAAGTTGGTTATGAAAATGATATTAGGCTTAAATAACTCTTGTGTTTTTATTAATTTTTGAATTCATATTTTTTGTCTTTTTCTTAAGTTTATTATTATTATTATTATTATTATTATTTTGCATGTTAGTTGGGATTTACAAGTATTATAAACTTCTTTTTGGAAGGATACTATTAACTTTGTTTGTTATTAATTATCGAGTTTTACTCTTCTTAACAACTATTGTACTTCTTTCAAAAAAAAAAAAACCAACTATTATACTAATGGTCTTATGATAAATATGAATGGTACTTGCTTGATATTTGATTTTTTTAGCTTAAAATATGCTAAGTTAAATTGTTGCACTAGGACACTTTTGGTGTACCTTATTGTATTGTATAATTTTTTATAATACGGTATTTAATTTGTGTTATTAAATTATTAAATTATATTATATTATGTTTACTATCATATTGTATTTACGTATTAGTTTGTAATTCGATAAAACTTAAGCCTAATCATAATGTAATTCAGCTTCAATCTTAATCCAAAGACAACATCGGAAGCTTGCAAGGAAGAAGGTAAGGTGGAGTTGCTGAATAGGGATTTTTTGCAAAAAAAAAAAAAAAAAAAAAAAAAAAAATTAAAAAAAAACTTATAAAATAGGTCAAATTGTAATTTTTAAAAATTTGAGGGTCAAAATTATAATTGTGCAAAAGTTCAAGGATCGAAATATACTTTAAAAAAATTAAAGGGTCAAAATATAATTTTAAAAAAGTTAAGTGGGTCAAAATATATTTTTTAAAAGTTAAGAGGTCAAAGTAAAACTTTTGAAAAAATAAACCCAACAACACTTTAATCCGAAATTCAACCTCGGCATCGGTCCCAAAACTCAACTTTGGCCCTTGATATTTATAAAATATTTTATATGTTTTGTAGTAAAGTAAAGTCAAATTGCATAATATAGTCTAATACATAGGTTTTTATCCGTATTAGATATCACACTATGTATTTATATTAAATTGGGCACTTTACAATAACACCACAAGTTTAAGGCTTAGATTGACATATGTCAAAAGACATAAACTATTGTAGAGAATGTTACAGCCAAAAAATATACTTAAAAATCATAAAATTCATAACAATCATAAATATATACATAAAAAACTACAAAACTCTCACAAAATCTAAAAATACTAAAACAAATACATAAAAATACAAGCATAATTTTACACAATACACAAAACTTAAATGACGTCACTATAGTATATTTTATAATAGTTTTAGTACTCATGATAAAAGTCAATCTAACTTTAAAAACTATAATATATTGCCTAAATATCTTTATTAAATTTGAATTTTGTATTAAACTATATAATGTATAAAATATAGTCAAACATTGTATTATTCTTAATAATATAATAGAGTGTTTATACAGTGTGCTAAACATGCTCAAAATACATACTAATAAAATCATAACTACAAAATTACCTTTCAATTATTTTTTTCTACCTTCTTAAGCTTTTTTTTTTTTTTTTTTTTTTTTATGAAAAAAGACATGATTAGCCCCAATAATATGCAAATGGTCGACCCCCTGCCATGCCCAACACGCAGTCTTGATTTGGGTTTCTTAAAAACGACCATGTTCAAAAATCTCCCCCAAACCGCTATTGGTATGGTTTTTTTCTTTTTTTATTTTATTACATTATTAATAAAAAGGGATTGTTGGGGCCCCAACGATTTGCAAGGTACAACGTGTAAAGAGTGTGCACGTGGATGTACTCAATTTGTCGGTGCTAGCTCTAATACGATCGAGATACTTGACATTCCTTCAAGTAGACATGTTAGGGAGTTCAGTGGTACAGACGATGTCCTATGTGGATGACGCGTGGTAGTGATGGGTGGCTACGGTGTCCTATGTGGACGATGAGTTGAGTGTTTAGTTTATTGATTCGAGTATTTAATTTAAGTTAATATATGATTTTATGTGAGAATTTTTTATTATAGTAAAAAAGTTAGATATAATTATTTTTTAGAGTTTTTTAATGTATTAAAACTCAAATTCTAAACTCAAATCGGTGAAATATAGTCCGGTGATAAGTTGTAGTGTGATAATTTTTCTATTTTGTATAACTTTGTTTTTGATTTTTTGTTTGTACGTTTTTGGATCTTTTATTGATGTAATTTTTTGTTTCCCTAAAATAGTTTGGTAGATTATTGATGTTCACCTACTATTTTACCCTGACGATTAAAGCTAGGGAAGACAAATGATATCTGTAGAAAAAGTAGACCGTTATGATAGATTACCGGCTTTGGAGAAAGCTGTTATTGGTTGAAAAAGTCAAACTATTCTGGTAGGTTACTAATGGCAATCTAGTAGACTATTCTATGACGACCACCGCGGAGAAGGCCTGTGATATTTGTTGAGAAACTCCAGCACAATTACCCTCTGGGTAACTAGGGTCGGAGCCAGAAAAGACAAATGACATTTGTTGAAAACGTAAAAATAATCTGGTAGATTACTAATGATAATCTAGTAAATTAATTTCTGTTGACCTGGTGATATTCGTGGAAAAAGTCGAAATAATCTTTAGATTATAGGTGATAATCCACAAGATTACTCTCCGCGATACTTGTGATATTTGTTGAAAAGTTAATAATTTGGGGACATGTATAAATTTTGTGGGGCAAATAGAACCACTATATTACCAATAATAATCTATCAACCCCAGCGACCCTACGTTTCTGGTGACATTCGATAGATAACCTGTGATAATCTAATGGATTACCTTTGATTGGTGGGAACGATTTCGTTAGAGCATATTTTTGTTGATCTTTTACTGGTCCTTGGAGTGAAGAAATCAAAAACTTTAATAGGAGTGACAGACTTCCTAAGCTTAATGCATTTATGGCATTGCTAAAGTCTTCTCTTTGTGGAAGGACTCCCTTTAGGCCTGGGCCTTGGTGGTAAAGCCTTGCAAAAAGAAAGCGTTACCGCCAAGTGCATAAATTTAGATTCTTATTCTTTATTCTTAATTAAAATTCTTTTGACTAATATAATAATTTGATCAAAAATATATATTAATTAAAAATAAATGATAAAAATCTACACTCATACACTCTAAGGGATATTTGAGCAATTCACAAAAACAAAATGATATATTCAAAGAAGAAAAAAAAAGAAAAGATATACACGTGCCAATTGTTGAGTTAGCTTGCATATTACAAAAAAATTGTGGATTGCAACTATGATTGAACCATGAAATCATGTTGAAATTATGTTAAAAAGAAAAGTATAAAAAATTTTATTTAATGTGCCGAATAAGTTTTTTTTTTTTGGTCTTAGTTCAGTTAAAAAGTTGGGATTAGAAATCACTGATATTAAGTATCTCAATCAATGAAAGAGAAATCTTAACGAATACCTTTTAAGAGTACACAGGTCATAATTTTTACTATTTACTCTTAATTAATATCATTTTAATTAAATAACTATATTAATAAAAAAGCATTAATTAAAAATAAGTGGTAAAAATTCACTGATATATACTTTTAAGAGTAAATCAAACAATTTTTTATTATTTATATTATTGAAAAGTAAACCCATTTATGAATCTCACACTCCGAGATCCGCTCTTTTTTGATGTAAGATATTGCATACCACTCCTGCATTTTAGCATTATTTTTTTCATATATGTAACAAATACAGACCTCTTTTTAGGAAACCTTGTGTTTTTATTTTTCTACGTAATAGAAGTAATTCCCTTTCCGTCAAGCTGCTAAGATACCATGATAGGTGGTGCAGTCACTAGAAAGTATTTTTTTTTTCCCTTTCAAAATGTTGTCATGATTTGAAAATTATGGTACCAATTTAAGTTCCTTGCCTGACTGGTGCATAATACAACACAATTGGTGGTGTGAACGAAACTAAAGCCCCATTTATTTCGCTGATTCGAGTTTAGAATTTGAATTTTTCTACAGTAAAAAGCTCTCACAAATAATCACATCTAACTTTTTTGTTACAGTAAAAAGCTCTCACATAAAGTCACATCTCAACTCAAATTCTAAACTCGAATCAGTGAAGTGAACGGGGCCTAAGCTCATTTCTCTTTTAGTAAACTTAAGTCATTTTTTCTCTGTTATGTTATTGGTCCTGAAACCAAAACTTTACAGTATAGAGAAATGTGAATAAGGATAGACTAATAATAAATTTCTAATTATAAAAAAAAGTAATAAATTTCTTTTTTTATTTCTTATTTTATTTAAAAGACATCGAAGAGTGTATCCTTCTAAATGTTAAAAGAAAGAAAGAAAAAAAAAGTAGAAAGAAAGAAAGAAAGAAAGAAAAGAGGTTAGATGAGAGAGATGGATGGAGAAAAAAGAGTGGAAGGGACTCTATCCATTTGGATCTACTATTTTATATCCCTTTTCTAATATAAAGATCTATATAATCTACTTTTTAAAGATTAAAAAAGACTATTTTGTTTTTAAAAATTTAGTATGAAATTGATAAAAAAAATAATTAAATAATTAAATAAAATAATCATTCATTCATCCTTTTAACTCTCTCCTTTTTTTACTGAACAATACAAAGAATTCTCATAACCTTCTTCATCCCTCACATTTTCTATTATTTTAAGAGACGTTTGATTCATGGATTAGAATCATAAGATTAAAATTATTTTTGATTTATGTGTATTTTTTATGAGAAAAAATACTGTAACAAACTATAAACCATGATTCGAACCGGAATACAAATCTCTCAACCAAACAGCCCTAACTTTTTTCATTCCTTTTATCAAGCGGAGTCTTAAGATGTATTGAGAACAAAGATTAATATTATAATTTAAATTATAATTTGTGACTTATTATAATATTTTATCTTATAAAAAATACATATAAATTAAAAATAATTTTAAATTATAACTCTAAATTTATAAAAGGAAAAAGAGCTAAGCGAACGACCAAGACGGAAATGATTGGGAGCTACGTGTCTCAATCACAACCTCTCTACGTGTCAGACCACTCTGCAAAGTGCATATCACGTTTTGGCTTGTTGCGGGCGTACTAATATCACAGTGGCCGTGATCGCCCGTGACACATGTCGAGTAGGCAACAACGGTCCTAAAAATTATTAACATTGACCCTGACCTTCCAGACACGTGTCGCGCGGACGAGAATGGCCACAAAAGTCTTCTCTGCCTCCGCGGTCTTTGTTCCTCTCATGCAAAGCCGTAGACTCACGGAAGCAATACCCCACAAAACGGCAGCATCACGTGCCCGGCAAGAACTATCCCCACATCTCGCCACGTGTCCCCTTGAAACAATTATTTTTAAATTTTAAATAACTTAATTATTTTTAAAAAGTATTTCTTATTATTATTATTATTGTCGTTTAACTGCATGCCTATAAAATATCACCGGCCTGAACAAATGAGAGGCAGGATTTAGATTGCGGATGACGTCATGATCCTGAACTTCCACGTGTACGAGGCACGTGGAAGGCCTATAGGCGTTAGACGGTGTGCCTACGTTTTTTTTGCGTCTTTTGTTTTAGCCGTCCAGCTAGGTTGGATTGGACCTTTGAAGGGTCCCACACTAATTGCCCAAACGGCAGGAAAAATTATGAGATAGTCAAAATTAAGAAAAAAAATAATAATCCGTTTTGGGGATTTTTAGGTTTATTATGTTCTATCAACTTCTTTTCTGTCGTCCATCCGAAAGAGAATACATGTTTCATTGTGTGTCTCGCTCGATTGGAGATTTTTATGATGTCGATGTCAATAGAACCTTCGAAAATTGGTTCCCCATTAATAATTTTTTCGTCAACCTTGATTTATAAATTTAAAATTATTTTTAATTTATATATATTTAAAAATATATATTATAATGAGTCACAAATCATAATTTAAATTATGACATAAATTTTCATATCAAACACTATTTTTTTAAAGGAAGGATCTTCCATATTTGTGTGCATGTGTGAGTATATATTAGTATAACTTAATTATTAGTACTATATTTGTGCATTTCTTTTTTTTTTTTTTTGGTTGCTTCTATTGTCTAGTAAAGCTTTCAAATGACATGAAAATTAGTGTATCATTAGACTGTTATTCTTTCGTTCTCAAGGACTTATTATAATATAAGATAAAAAACTACAAATTATTATTGAAAAAAAATGCCAGTTTTTCAAGTTGTGACTTCATCTTTGTTGTTCAGTAACCGACATTGCTAGAGGGGGAAAAAAAAATACATACATAGAGAAATTGATTGTTCTAATTATAAAATGTACTAAAGCTAAAAAGATGAAATCACTACGAAAATACGGAGGAAGCAGCCAAATCTGTCTATTTTAGTCTTTCTATTTTTTTCTTCTAGCTAATTGGAATTTAGTTGGAACCAAATATTTGTCATTTTGGTTTTGATGCGTGTTCAAAACTTATTGGCCAATTTGGTAACGTTTTCAAAATGATTTTATTTTCAATATAAAAGTAAAAATAAGATTAATTTAATAATTATTTTGGGACTGATTCTGAAATTGCGTTTGATTGATTTTTTAAGAAATTATTTTGAGTATAATAAAAAAGTAAAATCGTGTTTAGTTATAATTATTTATATATATTAAACATTGTTGATAAGTATTAGAAAATGAAACGGAAAAGGAAAAAATAACTTTAAATCGTTTTTTAATTCCTTCACCAAAGTCATTCTCACTGTTTTTTGTTTTCGTTTTCGTTTTCAAAATATTTGCTAAACAAACACAGTTTACAGACCGTTTCCATTTTTGTGCCTCAAAAAACGTGTTAAAATATTTTTAAAAATAAGTAAAAATCAATTACAAACGCGCACCCATTATAATTCATAGTCTATAACTTTCATGCAACTATATTGTCCCAATCACCATTCTGTACGACTTTATTCCAAAGTCCACAAGTGCATATATGCTGAAAGAAGCCTCTTTACTGAAACAAGATTTTGCATTGAAAATGAAATAAGCAGCTCTCCTGTGCGGACACCTATACAAATATGTAATGAAATATCAGGTGGAGTTGCATATCCGAGAGGGAACTGAAAAATGTGGCGCTTGTTAATTTATTTTTGTAGCAAGTGTACTTATAAAATATGAGTCATCTATATATATACATCAAACGCTTTTCCGTGCTAATAATTACAATCGGAGGTTCTTTCGTTCATGTCGTTTTTGAAATGTCTTCTTCCATGAATTGTGACCCACTACTAAGGAATTGTCCTTGTCGACAACTACTAAATATACTTAATAGTTTATGTTAGTTCTTAATTCTTTGATATAACGTAATCATATATATACTTTCTAAGCAGGGTTTCTATTGAGCTATATAACTTACCACACGGTTAGTTCAGGGAAAAAAAACAAAAAAAAAATATCTTACCTTTCGGACTTAAAAGTGTCAACTTCTTAAAATCAATGTTTTCGAGGAGCTTTACTGATGCCACGGGCACAATCACAATTCATGGATATTGTTTTTTTTTTTTTCATTAAAAAAAACTTATGCAAAAAAAAAAAAAGAAAGAAAAAAAAAAAGAAAGTTACTCGCAAATTCAAAGGACAAAAAAATAACCCTAATATCAGTGGCGGAGAATGGAGAGGTGGGAGATAGTAGGAAAAAAAATTGGAGAGATAATTTAGAAATAAAAAAATGGAAGGGTATAATTGTCTCCACGCTTTATTAATTTGAGAAAACATGTCATTTATTACAAGATGTTTTTATATGGGGCAAATATCAATCCAATATTCCCTAATTACCTCAATAGACCTACCATCATATTTTACTGATGTAATAGATCTATTGCACTAAATTTACTTCTAGCAGTAGTGTAGAGGGTAAAATCTACAATTGATTAGATCAAGAGCAAATGACCGAGTTATGAGTCGTCGATTAGTGAAATTAATTCGTTATGATAACGAGAGCGTTAATAAACGATAAAGTAAATGAAAGCAGTAAAAAGACACATAAATTTATAGCGGTTCCTCTAATAATGTGTAGTACCTCTGATAATGCGTGGTACGTCCACTGTGGGGCTCCGATGGTTTCACTATGATTGTTGAAAAGCGTTACAAGAGTCGCTCTGAGAAGAACAAGATGAGAGAGAGAGAGAAGTGTAATTTTTTTTTATATTCTCCATAGCTCTCTCAATTTTAAGACAATATTTTACCCATGGAATATGGTAATCCCGGATTGATGGGTTGTAATTTTTGCACTGCTTGAACTCCTTCACTTTCACTATTATATTTAGGTTAATAGTAGCATTTTTGGTTTTATGCACTTGTTTTGTGAATGATAATTCATCTAAGCACATGTATAAGCTTGTGAGAGACTGTTGACTCATGTGTTGGTAGAACCGAGAGTCGATCCGTCAAATAGGTTGTTTGATCGGTAGATTTGTAGTGATTGATTGTAGTGACGGGGCAAATCTGGTTGACATCCATTGTCGATTTTAAGAGTCTCATTTTTTAGAGTTGTTTAACTCGTTAGATATTCATAGCCTTCTTCCCTCCCTAAGTCTTATGTATGACTTGCCATTGATAAGACTTATCTTAGGGTTTCTCATATTCATATGCGATGAATCATGCGAGCGACTCAGGCTGTTTGTTAGATCGTTTTGACAAATCAACTCAATGAAGTAGTTGATATGTTGAATAACTAGATGAACGAGTTGTATTCGATTGACGGATCAACTCGATGAGGGAGTTGATACGATGAAAGGATCAACTCGATTTAATAGTTGTATTAGGTAGACTCTTTGAACGAATCTTTTTTCTTAGCTGGCCGATTCAATTAATGAGGCGTTCCAGCGAGGACTCGATTTAGGAGTCGTTTCGTTTGACGAGTCGACTTGATTGATGAATCGAACCACTCGGTCGGTGAGCTCGTGTCATGAGTTGTTAAGCCTTTAGAGGTAGATTGTTTTGAGTAGTTGGTTGATGTTGGATTAACCCCATTGGTGATTAGGCATCAACTGTAATAGTTGGCATCAACTGTGATAGTAGGCATCAGTTGGTCAGACCGGCAGTGACACGATGTCGGCTTCAATCCGGAGATCGGTGTAATTACCTCATTGGTGTGGGGTTTGCCCAATGGAAAGTTGTTGGGAATAGTGTCTTAGAAGCATAAGATGTAATATGATATTTATTGTTTAAATAATAAAAGAGTTTATTCATCATTTTATGTGCATATATTTATGAATATTTTATGAATATCAAATGAAAATTCTGTGATTATTTATGTAACCTTAAACATAGTATATAAGTGTTATATACGAGAGGATAGTGTTTGAGAATAATAATCAAAAATATTGTTCATAATGAATTTAATTAAAGTTCAGAATCTTTAATTAAAACATTATTAATACATGTCATTCCCATTTAGAATGGAACGGTGCTATCCGCACTGTTAATATGGTGAGATTTTGAATGAGTGTATTTCGCATAATGAGATTGTGTGGAACAGGGACACAGACACAATATGAATTTCTAATAATTTCTGTTAAGCATAGAAATTCTAATTGAGTCTACCGATGGTCATATATAGAATGATCTTAATCCTGAGTTCTTAACAAACTCCTATTTATGAATTTATGTATTTTGATTTACTCGGTACGGATTCTGAGACCCTGAATCCTATTACTTGTATTTTGGAGACATGATGAAATAGGTAGCCGGGAATGTTATTATACGAGATGGAATCCATTCCTTCTTGAGAAAGAAGTAGATAAATAATTCTCTTGAGTGTTGATTCGGTACTTGGATTAGTTTGGTTCATGAATGTGTTTAATGAATCACTGTCCATTAGAGAATCAATGGTACTCAAGGATGCAGATATAATTAGAGAGGTTAACGGATTCTACCTGATTCTAATTATGAATTATTTATGGAGGATTGATCTATATGCAATGACTATATCAAATGGACACTTCATAGTTTAGAAGTAATTAATGTCTATAATTTTGAGAGTTCAATTCCAAGTTTATAGTGGAGTAACTATTGAAATTAATATAATTAATTAATTATTAATTTTATTGGAGCTCGGGATTATAGGTCCATAAGTCCCCGCGTCGTCCTTGTAATTCTACCGGACACAAAGGACAAAATGAGAATTTTAGAATTATGGAATTCTAAAATTAAATACTCGAAAAATAATTAATTGAGAATTAATTATTATTTAAATAATGTGATTATTTAAATTTGAATTTGAATTGTGAACATAATTTAAATTTATCCTTTTAAACTTATTTGATAAGTTGTTCAATTTAGAATTCAAATTAATTTAAGTTTGACTTAAATTCGAATTTGAATTTGAATTAAAATTGGACTGCAGGATAAAGGATGATTTTCTCTTCCTTTCCTATCCAGTATTGGCGCCACACACAAGGGATGGAAACTCTAGGGTGGCCGGCCACTTAAGGGATAAGGTGTAGGAGATTTTTTGTTCCAAATTCAAATAGGAGATAGAGATTTGATTCCTTTTTTGAAGTTTGACTTCTACTCTTTAAATATGAGAATGATAGAAAATTGTGAACACAATTTTTGAAAATTTTTTCTGCCCTAACTTGTGAGGTGGCCGAATTTCTCAAAAGGAAAAGAGAGGAAAATTTTTTCTCCCAAAAAATTCCACATCGTGCATGCGTTGGTGTTTGTGGAAAAATTCGAGTGTTTATTCAAACTTATTTTGTCTCACATGTGCCCACACACACGTCTACGTGGAATCAATGAATTGACGTGGAAGACTTTGGTTTTCTAAACACAAAGATTGGAGCAAGGACTGTTCGTGGTCAAAGAACTCAAGTTATCATCCGAGTCGGCCTCCAGGTATTTTTCCTAATTGAGTTCTTGACATATAAATTAATGCGATTAATTTATTCGTGCATAAATTAATATAATCTATAGAGTATCTCAAAAGTTTTGTGAAATTTTTGTTATACACGATCCGCCTCCCCGTCACGCTTCCGCATCTGAATTCGATTCGGTAACCAACAAAAATACCCTCATCCTTCCACTGTGCTGAAGAGCATAGTGGGTGTCCCTATGGCTTTAACATGCTAGTCTGTTTCACCTGTGGGGGAACACGTCGCACAAGGGACACAGCTGCGTGATTTTCCCATACTGCGGGATTAATCAGTCTAAGCTTTTACGTGCATCTAGTGGGGACCCAATAAGTGGAAGTATTCCCATTGGGCAATGCCCTGCATGAGTTTAAGTGGGAACACGCAGTGGTTCCATTACTCGAAAACAATATGTGCCATGATTGGTACCACATTTGCATCTTGGTTTGGAGTGAGATGAGGAAAAGTTTAAATTTAAGTTGAATTTCAAGATCTAGTACCCGTTTTAGTCGTGGACTGACCGTGAGTGACGATGATTATCAACTGAAGGTATGATCGATTGCTCGAGGGGTCAATGTGATGAGTCGATTCATTGGTCTATATGAACTTTCGGATCTAACTATAAGCCTTCGATTCTTTTCCTATAAAACTGCAAACAGATTGAGGAACATAAGTTTGTTAATAAGAAGTGCATGCATTCGTTTATAGTTCATGAGCTGCCTACGTACCCATGGGTAGGGATCAAGCCTGGATGTAGTTCGATTTTTATAATCATATGACCGATTACATCAATTGCTAGAAAAACATAGGGCTATATTGATACTAGGGATAGAACTGACCGATCCGCGAGCGGTGAAGGCTTGATGGGTTGATCGCTAGACGTAGTACTTCTCGAGATGGAGAGCATTTCAAGGCTGAGGTACGGGGTTTTCACTGAAGTCTTCTAATTTATACCCATCTGATCTGACCACTTTTGAGAGATGAGATACGAAATCTGACCTCAATAAGTAGTATTGAAACTTCAGCAGTAAAACTGGACTCAAATAAAGTCAATACACACCTATTACAGATTCTATTGCCATATGCTACATTATCTTTTTTGAATGTGCGACATTACTTTATACTAAACTCCATGCGTACTTTCTTTTCCTTTTTCAAATTGAGACAATATTGTGTGATGTGACAATTGGTTCACTAATGGACATAAAAGAAAAAACTAATATAAATAGAATCCACGATCCTGTTATAATCAATAAGTGATGCAATAAACAAAACCGGAATAAAAAAGTATTTGGAGGAATTTAATATACATACATGCATGCGTAGATCCAAACACATAACATAGACAAAGTCTTTAGGTCAAAACAAGTTTAATGAACTATGCAAGTAGACTATATTTTATCAAATGTTATATTTGAATACAATAAGTTTCAAACAAGCATACAAACTAACGATATTACAAACAAGTGTTGACAAATGGGAGACACTTTTTATATATTCACACACACACACAACAAATTTATAGTTGTATGCATTAAGGTGATGTCACGGCTAGATTGTGAATTTGTCTCATATCAATAAAGTGATTGGGTTTTCGGGTTGTTTATGTGTGGTTTGGCTAGTTAGTTTTTAGGATAAGTTCTACTCAAAACTCATTGAACGTAGTATCAAAGTCAAATTTTGCGGGCGATGATGGTTTTAGAGTTTGAACTCTAGCTTGCTGCACGATTGCTTATATGTGAATTAACACTCTTATTTTTGAGAATAAAGTTTTACCCATGCCCATTTCACATAGCAACTTTTTTTGAGTAGCACATATATGGCACTTAAAAGATCATTGTCGAGTTTACGATTCAACTTTATAAGGGAAGAAGAAAAATATAACAAAACATGACAGAAATAAGAACAAGCGAGTAGCTAGCCATGTATGAATATCTAAGGAAATGGTCGAAAGTTGGCCGTGGTATCAGAACAGAAGATTATAAGTTTAAAATTCCGTAATTGTACTGTTTATTCTATTTAAATTGTCATCATGTGTTGAGTTTTTAATATATCTCGAGCTTAAATATTCACGTGTTGGACTTTCTAATTTTAATTTACCCATACAATTGTTTATTGTTCAGTCCATACATGAGAAAAAGTGTTAAAATATAAAATTATTATTGACTCACTTTCTAATAACTTAAATTTTTAAAATAAATTGATAAATTAACGTGTTACGAAAAAGAATACAGTGGAATCTCATTTTTCATATGCTTACTTTTCGCATGGTAAATTTAGTTAAGTGGTTGGCCTAGCGCCAAGTCAGATTTCAACTCCATTTAATTTTTGACGGTCCCAAAAGCCAACAGCCAACACTGGCACTGGCAACGCATCACTCAGACAAAAATGGAAAACACAAAAAGAATTCTTATCAGCTTCTATTTGGAGAAATATTTTTCCTTAAACAGAACCAAAAAAAAAAAAAAAAAGTTGTAAATGATCAGAAACACTCTCAGAGTTGCACATGCATTTAATACAAGTGTCGATCAAAGACATGTGCACAAGATTCTTGTCCAAATAATTAAAACGCTACCGCTTAAACAGGAAAAAGAAAGAAAAAAAACACGCATGACATCACTAGACAACCAATATTTCTGCCAAACTTTTTCTTTTTAATTATTGTTAATTGACAGAATGTGAAAGTTCAATTATTTATGGAATATTTTAGAGATTACTACATCCTTACTCTTCTGAATGTTTTTTCAGTTCTGTTTTTCTAACAGCACATTTGTCTGTCTGCTCCCTAGGGAAAAGAAAATGTCTTTCAAAAAAGAGAGAGATTTGCCCCACCCCCATGTGTCCAGCGTCAAAATGAATTGTTTTTCCGTCCATTAATTAATAGTTGAACGTGAGACTAGGAAGATAACGGACGCATCTGCTGTAATATTATTAGATATAAGACGATCTACTAATATTCTGGGTATTGAAGATGAACAGAGAAAAGGATAAGGCGAAGGAGAAATAGATGAGAAAGAAAAAGAAAGATCTAGGAACATCGCTTAAGGCGAAACAGATGGCCCATTTTCTTAATTGGGGTACTAGCACCTTCTCGAAGCACTACAACAAAACAAATAAGGTCATTTGCGGCGATTCAATGTCGTCACAAATAGGTAATATGTTGTTGTAAATATTGCATTTTTGACGACATGTCGTCGCAAATTAGTCACCGCAAAAGATTAGACGCAAATGATATATTTACGATGACAAAGTTTTGAGATGTCGTCGCAAATATAGTAGCGATGACAGTCGTTGTGAATAAGCCGTCACAAATGTTTCGTCGAATATGTCGTTGATGATGACGTGTCGTAGAGTATTTGTGACGACATAGTGTCGTCGCAAAAGTGTTTAAAACCTTTTGCGACTACACTGTCGTCGCTAGTAATGTGATCTATTTGCGACGACACCTTAGAAATATCGTCGCAAATAGTATTTTTTTGTACTTTCTTAATAATATTAATTAATAAAGATAAAAATTTTAAAAAATTTATAATAAAATAAAATAATGTAATTGATATAAAATAATCAACACAATAATAAAATAAGTCAACACAACAAATGTCGTCGCAAATAGGCCAAATTGTAATGGTGAAGTGCGCCTGCATGAAATGTTTGTATTACTAGACTAATTGATATTTGAAACCCTCTAAATTTTTGTCCATTTGGCACTTTATTCTTTGAATTATTTTATTAAACACTAAAGGCCTTATATTATTACTTCTTAATGCTCCATTTCCCAAATTATTTTCTTAGACAGTACTAAGAACTTTATATGTAAATTTATTATTGGTGGTTGGATTAAAGGAATTAAATTAGGGTTGTTATGACACTACTTGACTGGACAACTTTTTCAATATCAATCGATTTGTTAGGTAAATTAAAATACCGGGCATGATTTGATAAATTTCAAAATTGAAAGAAAAAGAATATATACTGTCGAATATTTAGTTCCTCAAAGTTAGGAGTTAGTTTTCTACTTTTGTAAATATTAGGAAATCAGGAAACCTATAGGAACGGGATTCTCTAATTAGTTTTATTCTGATTTAGTGTTGTTGTTTTTAGGAGGTAGTTACTATATTTAGTTAAGTAAAAGCTGTATATATACTATGTGCTCATTACCAATCGTAATAAGAAAATAAGAGATTATTTCCTTCAAAGTCTTCATGGTATCAGAGCAGGGAAACTCTGAAAAACCCTAGCCATCATCTTTTCCCTTTTTCCGGCAATCTCAGTTTCTGGAGGAAAAAAAAACCCTAGCCGTCACTCTTTCTTTTCCCGGAATCTCAGGTTTCTTCCTTCATGGCAGAAACTGGTATGGCGAATGAAACAGCCAGTTCCATCTCTGAAACCTCCTCTCTTTCCAACCCAAATCCGATCCAGTCTAGTTCTGGAAAAACTGGATCATCAGAAAACCTATCTCTCCTTATCACAAATCATAAACTCAATGGACAAAACTACCTTCAGTGGTCTCAATCAGTCCGGATGTTCATCTGTGGCAGAGGAACAGAAGATTACTTGACTGGAGAAGTTCCAGTTCTTGGAAAAACAGATCCGACCTACAAGAAGTGGAAGGCCGAGAATCATCAGATCATGGCATGGTTCATCAATTCAATGAATGTAGATATTGGTAAGAACTTTCTTCTATATGAAACGGCTCAAGAAATATGGGAGGCAGTGAGAGAAACTTACTCAAGTTCTGAAAATATGTCAGAGTATTCGCGGTGGAAACAGCCCTTCATGATCTTCGTCAAGGAGAATTACCGGTAACTCAATACTTTAATGTACTAACCCGTCATTGGCAGCAGTTAGATATGTTTGAGTTTTATGAGTGGAAATGTCCGGAAGACATCATACTATATCGAAAGATAGTTGAGCAGAAAAGGATATTTAAATTTCTATTGGGGCTGAATAAGAGCTTAGATGATGTTAGAGGCAGAATAATGGGAACAAGACCTCTCCCAAGCCTTCGAGAGACGTTTTCAGAAGTTCGTCGAGAAGAAAGTAGGAAGAAGGTAATGATGGGTAACCAGCTACCATCGCCAAACCCAGAGGGATCTGCATTTACTGCTCGTATCTCACGGCCACTATCACCACCAAACCCAGAGGGATATGCTTTTGCTACTCGTAACTCACGGCCTCCAGCAGCCATAGACAATGGCCAGCCAAGGAAAAGGCGTCATTGGTGTAACCACTGCTCAAAAATTGGTCATACAAGGGAGACATGTTGGAAGTTATATGGCAAACCAGCGGATTGGAAGCCAAACAGGTTCGCCCAAGACAGCCGGGCAAACTCAGTCAGTATTGCTGAGGAACAACGGTGCACAACTGAGTCCAGCCCCTTCACCAAGGAATAACTAGATATGCTACAAACGCTGCTGAATAACACCCTAACGTAGCACACTACTGCTGCACCAGCCATTAGCTTACATGCTAAGACAGGTAAATTACACTCAACACAATGGATTATTGACTCAGGAGCCTCGAATCATATGACAGGAGACGAGACGATGTTCTGTGACTATCAACCGTGTCACTCTAATCTCACGGTGAAGATTGTTGATGGCACTTTATCTAAAGTGGCCGGGACTGGATCAATTCAAATAACACCTAGGATCATTCTAAGATCTGTGCTTTACGTTCCTAATCTTGATTGCAATCTGATTTCCATCAGTAAGCTGACTCGTGATAATCACTGCTTAACAATTTTTTCCTCTAATGTGTCTATTTTTCAGGAGTTGGGTTCGAAGAGGAAGATTGGCAGTGCTGAGATGTGCTCTGGACTATACTTTTTCAAGCCTTACAAATCCGGACAGGCCTTAGTTGCTGCTTCTACAAGTCTACCTACTAGTCAGTCTATTTTGAGTCAATTTAATTCTAGTTCTAGTGTCAATAAAGATAGTGAGATCATGATGTGGCACTATCGGTTATGACATCCTAATTTTCTGTACCTTGGGAAGTTATTTCCTCATTTGTTCATCAATAAAAATCCAAAATCTTTCAATTGTGAGATATGCCAATTTGCAAAACATACTCGATCTGTTTATCCAGGGGTTCCCTACCAAGCATCAAAACCTTTTGCCCTTATTCACAGTGACATTTGGGGACCTTCAAGAGTTAAAAACATTAATGGAGCACGGTGGTTTGTGATTTTTGTTGACGATCATACAAGACTTACGTGGGTATTCCTTATGAAAGAAAAATCTGAAGTTGAAAGAATTTTCCAAGCATTCAATTCAATGGTTCAAACTCAATTTGGTACCAAAATCCAAATCCTAAAGTCTGACAATGCTAGGGAATATTTCTATTCGGTCCTGGGAGAATACTTGTCTAAACAAGGGATAGTCCAAGTAAGTTCATGTGTCAATACCCCACAACAAAATGGGGTAGCAGAGAGAAAAAATAGGCAGTTGCTAGAAGTGGCCCGTTCAATTATGTTTTCCACCACCATACCAAAATACCTATAGGGGAAGCCATTCTTACTTCAACATATCTCATCAACAGATTACCATCTAGAGTCCTTCAGTTTCAAACACCTCGACAAGTCCTTATTAATGTATTCCCTCATGCCCAGTTTTTATCTTCCAATCTGCCCCTAAGGGTGTTTGGATGCTCGGCATTTATCCATGTCTATCCACAAAATAGAAGCAAGCTTGATCCACGGTCCACAAAGTGTGTCTTCATTGGTTACTCCACAAATAAAAAGGGGTACAAATGTTACTGTCCTACTACTCGGAGGGTGTTTAACACCATGGATGCCATATTTCTTGAAAATAACCCTTATTTTTCCAAGACTGAAATTCAGGGGGAGACTACAACAGAATTTCAGCCTTGGAGTTGGGATTCCCTACTTGTCGCGAGTCTTCAACCACCACCAAACTCTGAATCTATTCCGAGTCAGTCTATCCTTCACCCTCATTTTGAAAGTCCAGCAAGTGAGTTGGTTCCTCCTCATTCTTTGAGTCCAGCCAGTGAGTTAGCTCCTCCTGCCTCTGACCTGCCATCTTCATCTGTACCTCAGCCTCAAGCAGCAACTAAGGAATTACTGGTTTTCTCAAGAAGGCGGAGGCAAGCTCAAGGAAAGGTTGAACCTATAGCACATCTCACACCTATCCAAGATTCTAAAACGGATCCAACAACTGCAGAAACTCATACAGGAGGAAAGAAGGATCAAGAGCTAGAGGAGATTCAAACAGAATGAGACTTAGAGCTGCCTATTGCCCTAAGAAAATGTACTTGGACATGCACTCAACATCCGATTAAAGATTATCTCTCCTATGCAAAACTTTCAGGGACTTACCGAGCATTCCTCTCAAGAGTGGACGAAGTCCAAACTCCATCTAATATTCAAGAGGCTCTCAATCATCAAGGTTGGAAATAAGCAGTTCAAGAGGAGATTAGTGCATTGGAAAGAAATGGTACATGGATTATTACGGAACTTCCACCAGGAAAGAAAGCAGTAAGCTGCAAATGGGTATTCATGGTGAAGCACAAGGCAGATGGAAGTATTGAGAGACTTAAGGTGCGGCTAGTTGCAAGGGGTTTCACACAATCCTATGGAATTGACTATCAAGAGACGTTCGCTCCAGTTGCGAAACTTAACACTATCCGGATACTCCTATCCTTAGCTACAAATTTAGATTGGTCACTCCACCAACTGGACATCAAGAATGCATTCTTAAATAGGAATCTTGAAGAAGAAGTCTATATGGAGATTCCATCCGGAATTCAAACAAGTTATGGCAGTAGAAAGGTGTGTAAACTGTTGAAGTCTCTTTATGGGCTGAAGCAATCTCCTAGAGCATGGTTTGGTCGGTTCTCAAAGTCAATAAAAGGACGCGACTTCATCCAGTGTCAAGCTGATCACACGTTGTTTGTGAAGCGTTCCTCAGTGGAAAAATTGGCCATTCTTATTGTCTACGTGGACGATATCATTCTAACTGGGAATGATGTGGAAGAAATAACACAGATCAAACATGCATTGGCTGAAGAATTTGAAGTCAAAGATCTTGGTCCCCTTCGGTATTTCCTAGGAATGGAAGTGGCTTGCTCAAAAGAAGGTATATGTGTTTCACAACATAAATACACCTTAGACTTACTAAAGGAAACTGGTATGCTTGGCTGTAGGCCAGCTAGCATTCCAATGGACTCCAAGAAAAAGTTTGGGCGTGAAGAAGAAGGAGTTCCTGTAGATAAAGGGAGATACTAACGTCTGGTAGGGAAACTCATTTACCTTTCCCATACACGGCCATACATTGGGTTTGCAATAAGCACAGTCAGTCTATTCATGAACAATCCGATGGAAGAACACGTGGAAGCAGTACACCAAATCCTCAGGTACCTAAAGAGGACTCCTGGAAAGGGGTTATTGTTTAGGAAAACTGACTATTGAGATGTAATCCTATACTCAGATGCAGACTGGGCAGGAAGTCAGATAGATAGCAGATCAACTACAGGCTATTGCTCCTTTGTATGGGGAAACCTCATGACATGGCGAAGTAAAAAACAGTCTGTTGTCTCCAGGAGTAGTGCCGAATCAGAGCTAAGGGCACTTGCAATCACGATTTGTGAAGGAATATGGATCAGGCGAGTAATGGCAGAACTAGGTATGGAGTTTGGAAAAACTGTGAAGCTCAAGTGTGATAACCAAGCAGCCATCAGTATTGCAAAGGATCCAGTCCATCATGATCGAACCAAGCATGTTACGATTGATAGACATTTCATTGCAGAGAAGATAGAAAACTCTGAAGTGCAAGTAATATACACTCCAACTCGGGAACAATTTGCAGATATCCTCACGAAGGCCCTTCAAGGACCTAACTTTGAGAGATTATGTAGCAAGTTGGGCATGTACAACATGTACAACCCAACTTGAGGGGGAGTGTCAAATATTTAGGCCCCGTTTGGTTGGGAGATCCTGATCAAAAAATTAGAGTCATGTGCAAGATCTCGTGTTTGGTGTCGCACAGATTAGGATAAGAGACTTGAGTTAAAGGTCATTTTTTGGGTCCTGATTCAGAATCAGGCCCCCCCTGATTCAGCCTTTATTTCAATCTTTGCACAGTAATATCACTGTGCTTCGTGGAGTTATTTCTCACCGCAACACCCAACCATATGCCAGAGAGCACGTTCTCTGCCAGGAATGCTTCCAGCCTTCGGTCTTGGCAGAGATTCTCTGCTCTTTCTTAGTTCTCCTTCTTCATCTTCCCTCATTTCTTCCAATGTTGTGTCGTGTCTTGGCAGAGACACTCTGCTTTCTCCTTATTCCAATTTTTCACTCCTCCGGTCGTGTCTTGGCAGAGATTCTCTACTTCCGCTTTCTTTAATTTTTCACTCCTCTCTTCCCTCATTTCTTCGGGCAATAACCGGGTAAACAACCCAGTTGATTTTCACCTCTCTGAGTTAATGAGAAATGCTTCGCGTAAAGCTTTGCTCGTGAACAAACAACTGAGGCTTCACATTCGGTACCAATTTCGTCGATTCTACGAAAGGTTGCCCACTTCACGCCTTCGCCGGAGAGGAACAAGATGCTCATCGGAAAAATACAACAAACCTTCATCCGCATTTGGTGTTTTGCCGGCAGTGACGTTAATCTCCTCCTCAGATTCGAATAATTTACCGGTAAGTGATCCTCACATAGACTCCGGTTGATTTGCCTGTTTGGGGATTAGGGTTTATGTGAATGATTGTTTGTGTTCTTGAATGGTTATTGTCAGTAGAATTTAGGGCTTTTTGTGGAAATGGGATTTGTAGAGTATAGACCACGGTTGCATCTTCTATTGTAGCATCATGTCTCACTTTCCATTCTTCACATAGGAAATTGATTTACACAAAAAAAGAAAAAAAAAACACAGCCAAGGCCTTTTGTGTCCAACGTTTGTTCCCCTGACACGTTAGTAAGCAACTAATGTTAGTAAGCAACTAATGTTAGGCTATTTTCAAACTAGTTTGCCATGTATGCAACTAATGTAAGTGAGCAATTTGATTTGAAATTATTCTTTGATAGTAATTACTCACTAAGATGCAATGAAAAATCAGTGGTGTAACTCTCAAATAGAACAAAATGTCCAAACATTCAACTACTGATTATCCTCCATCGGTATAGAAACGAGTAAGTTCAAATGTCTTCGGACAAGTTAATAAAATTTGATAAGAATGTAAAACATTTAAATAAATCAAATTTTACCGAAAAGGAGGAATCTAAAAGTTGAAAAATACACATTCTTCAGGGAAAAGGCACAGACTTTACGCTGATCCTTGTATTTTGTACATTCAAACTTGGTTCGCTACAGCGGCCACAAAAAGTGAAACTTGCTACTGTAATATATGACCTATCAAAGGCTTCAATCCCTATTATTGTAAAACCGGACTGGAAAATCACAGTTCCTCTTTGACATTCCATGAACTGAAAAAACAGGAAACTATTCAGTACACAAATTCACAATCCATGGTGAACTGATTTCCCATGGCTTGTTCAAGCTTACAATCATCACTTTTATACATTAATGAGATGCAGGGCACTTTGAAAGTTAAATCACCTATGTTCCAATGGATCGACAAGGAAGTCATGAATAACAAGTAAATTAACCAAATAGTCATAACTAAAACATAGGACTTAAGGATTTTTACAGTTTCAACAATGGCTCTCCAAGAGAGACATCAATGGAGCCTTTTGTTTTCTATTTTCTTTTATCCTAAGAATAAAAACAACTGAAAAAGCATAAGGAGAGAAATTTACACGACTACCAGAATGGTTTTCTCACCAAGTTCCTTCACTACTTCACTACACAATTATCAGCATAGCAATGCTAGACCTTGATACAACCAATATATATCTTAAGTAACTGTCCTTTTCACTATCCTGAATTAAATTTCTGTGAAAGAAAAAAAAATTGAACTATATAACCACGCCATGATGGCCGATGCATAGTGAAGAAGTGACAGAAAACTACCTACACCAATTATTATTATTATTATTTAGAATTTTGACAAGATAAAAAGAAAGACGTTGTATTTTACCCCATACAACCAGGCCATGAATTGATGTGTGAACTGTGAGTAACAAGAATGCAGTTAATAAAACATCATATACAATTCTTTGGAGCTGTTTAAGTAGTGCTTGTTTTTGAATGTTAGATCTTGTCAAAATCACATATGAAAACTAAAGAAACTTAATGATAAGAACTTGTTAGTTAGTTAGTTAGAGAAGTTAGTAGTTTGTTAGAATCGGGTTAACAGTAAGTTAGAATGGGTTAGTAGTGTAAATAAGTGGTTTAGTTGTTAATGTGGGGTTATGGTCAGATTAATAGGAAATTTGGGAAACCCTTGGGACTTGGCAGAGGCGGGTAGGCTCTCGAATCTTTACCTAAGTCGGGTGCATGAGTTTTCTTTCTAATCTTTCAATTGGTTCGTCAATAAAGTTCTATTCTTCCTTCAAATCTCTGTGTTTGTTATAGTATTATCAATTGAAAAACATATGTTGTACTACTGGTACTTCTTCTTCTTCTTCTTCTTCTTCTTTTAAATAAGTGGTAACGACATAGGAAATGATAAAAAAATAGTGTTGAATTTGATGGTCAGTGCAACAAATTGGCAGAAGTCCTGTATGTATTATTCAGATGACATCTACATCTTATGTCTTGTAGTCATCATTTCATTTATAGCAATTTCTAAAAGGCTAGAATTCTGATGGCACCGATGTGTATTTTTAACTTGAAGACAAGGAAAAAGCAAGGGTTTCTTCCTCTATGGATTAGGAAGAGAAAGTATGGGGAAATTTCAAGTTTGGAGGTGTGGACGGTGGTTTTCTTGTAAGGGGTTGAGGGAGTTGCAGGAATAGGTGAACATAGAGTGAGAGAGATGAAAGAGAGCTGATTTTAGACTCTAATATTTAATAGGGTATGTTTTTAGTTGATACCCTCTTTCTTCTATTTTTTTATTTTTAAATTTTTTTTTTTGACTAAGTTGACAGACTAGCCTCAACTAAGATTTCATCCAACTAAATAGACAATTCTACAGGAAACAATAGAGGCTGGGAATCCAATTCAGCAACCTCAAACAATTGGAAAATTTGCATTTTTAATCCAAGATTGGAGTGGCCATTGAGTGTTTATTAGCAACTTGAGCTAGAAATTTTCAGGGCATTTTTCAATCCCTATTGTTATGTAGATAGACCATAAGGTTAAACCTCCAAAAGACACACATAAACTCGATGCATAAGATTTCTTTTGGTTGTCATATGCGTTTGTAGAAGCCTAGGAAAAACGCGGATGAGAGGCCGTTGTATTGGAACGCGGATTCGGAGGCGTTCCTACTTGAGTGTCTCTACGAGTACCATTGTGCCAACAACGGGAAGCAACCGGATTCTCGTGACTACAACCAATGGGCTATTCAGATGGCCACTTTTTTTGATGGCTATGTACCAACCGGTGAACGCCTTAAGGAGAAACGCCGCTGACTTAATAAGGTTTACGCAACATTCAAAATGTTGCAAACCCATACTGGAGTTGGGTGGGATTCTATCAACAAAACTTTCACATGCTCGGAGGATCTAAGGAAAGATCTTTCCAAGGTATAATGTGTGATTCATTAGTGGTCCCTCATTCAAAAATATGTTTAATTACATTTTATGTAATAAGTGCAAATAACTTTAATAATTTTGTTTAAAATTTTGCTAGATAAACCGTGAAGTAAACACAATTTTCAGTAACGGTTGGAAGCTGAACGACATGCACTTGGCTGCCATTTTCCCCATTCGAGTTGTTGCTACTGGTGCAAGATCATACCACCCCTCCATGGCACAAGAGCATGTGGACGGTGTGCCCTCGAATGACATTCGAGCTGGGATTGAGGAACCACAAAACGAGCAAAACACTCCAAACCAAGATATTGATGATGATGACATTCGAGTGGAGTTTGGCCGCCGCATGGAACGCCAACGAAAGGAAAATACGACCAACGTCGCCTCGTCTTCACGTACGATTCGGAAGAGGTCGACAAGGGAACGCAAATTCAATGACAATACGCGAGAGGAGATGCTTGAAGTGGTGAAGGGCATGCGTAATGATTTGCAAGAAGATATTCGAGCAAGCAAAGAGTGTTGGTTCCCGAATCGAATTCGGGTGCGGAAGCATGGGGAGAGGCGGATCGGGTATAACAAAAATTTCAGAAAAACTTTTGAGATACTCTATAGATTATATTAATTTATGCATGAATAAATTAATCGCATTAATTTACATCAAGAACTCAATCCGGAAAAATACCTGGAAGCCGACTCGGATGATAACTTGAGATCTTTGACCACGAACAGTCCTTGCTCCAAGTTTGTGTTTAGAATACCAAAGTCTTCCACGTCAATTCCTTGATTCCACGTAGACGTGTGTGTGGGCACACGTGAGACAAAACAGGTTTCTTAAACACTCGAATTTCCACAATCACCAACGCATGCACGATGTGGAATTTTTGGAGAAAAATATTTTCTCTCTATTTTGCTATGAGAAATTCGGCCACACTAATCCAATTAGGGCTGAATTATGTTTCAAAAATTGTATCAACAATTTTCTATCATTCTCATATTTAAAGAGTAGAAGTCAAACTTCAAAACAGAATCAAATCCCTATCTCCAAATTTGAATTTTGAACAAAAAATCCCTTCCCCTTATCTCCAAGGTGGTCGGCCACACTGTTAGGGTTTTTACCCTGTGTGTGGTGCCAATAGCAGATAGGGAAGGAAGAGAAATCATCTTTTATCCTGTAGTCCAATTTTAATTCAAATTCAAATTCGAATTTAAGTCAAACTTAAATTAATTTGAATTCTAAATTGAACAACTTATCAAATAAGTTTAAATGGATAAATCTAGATGTGTTCAAATTCAAATTTAAATAATCACATTATTTAAATAATAATTAATTCTCAATTAATTATTTTTCGAGTATTCAATTTTAGAATTCTGTAATTCTAAAATTTCCATTTTGCCCTTTGTGTCTGGTAGAATTACAAGGACAACGCGGGGACTAATGAACCTATAATCCCGAGCTCCAATAAAAATTAATAATTAATTAAACACTTTAATTAATTAATTAATTCTATTAATTTCAATAGTTACTCCATTATAAACTTGGAATTGAACTCTCGAAATTATAGATATTAATTACTTCTAAACTGCGAAGTGTCCATTTGATATAGTCATTGCATATAGATCAATCCTCCAT
>NW_010362786.1:122357-135326 GCF_000414095.1 Morus notabilis
TCCTTGTTCCACATAATCTTATTATGCGAAATACACTCATTTAATATCTCACCATATTAACAGTGCGGATAACACCGTTCCATTCTAAATGGGAATGACATGTATTAATAATGTTTTAATTAAAGATTCTGAACTTTAATTAAATTCATCATGAACAATGCTTTTTATTATTATCCTTAAACACTATCCTCTTGTATATAACACTTATATACTATGTTTAAGGTTACATAAACAATCACGGAATTTTCATTTGATATTCATAAAATATTCATAAATATATGCACATAAAATGATGAATAAACTATTTTATTAATTAAATAATAAATATCCTATTACATCTCATGCTTCTAGGACACTATTCCCAACAAAGAGACCCTCCCAAGTAACAACACCGTCAATGGACCAAGTGAGGTGAGTCTGATACTACAGTCATTGGTCGAAATGGGAATTAATCCGCGTACACGTGTCCATGCGATTGAGAAAATAGCTAAGGACGACACATGGCGTCCACTTTGGGCGGAGCTTGATGATTCGTCGAAGAGAGCCTTCTTAGATGACTTTGTTCAACTGCCCCAAACCCCTTTTGCTCCTAATCCTTATAGCCAGCCACCTCAAAACTTCTCTCACGTACCTAATCCTTATAGCCACCAACCAACCCCCTTTGGACAGCCCCCAAGCTCCTTCCAACAGCCACCAAACCCCTACAACCACCAACTTCTCTCCTTTGGATAGCCCCCGATCGCCTTCACGCAACCTAACCCATATAGCCGTCAACCGACTCCTTAATGTGTACAAATGAGAGTTGTAGAAGAATCTCTCCTCAAAATCACAACGCATGTTTTCTATTTTTTTTCCTTAATCTGCATATTTTGGTTTGTTGTCGTTTATACATTCCGATGTTTTGACGTTATTTTCGTTTATGGAGTTTGTTGCAGTTTAAACATTAATGCCGTTTCTTTTCAGAACGAGCAATATGTAGCTTGTTGTCGTTTTTAGACATTAATGCTATTGCAGTCTTTTATTGAATATGTAAGATGTTGTCGTTTGCTCTTCTTTTACAGTAAAAGTTGTAAAATGGGTTTATATGCTGCTAAAAAAGGTAATATGTAAACGTTTTATTAGTTTGATAAAGACATGTAGATAAGGATATATTTATACACACACACATTGCATTTTTCCCATGCATAAGGTATACATTGTACTTTGTTAATTAATTATGCAACATTCTTACATTTCGTGTTGTATTTTGTATTTGCCGGTTTTAACTTTTGGATCTTCTTAACTAATCAGCCTTTTATAATATGTCAACATATAGGCAAAGAAGCATATCGACATTCTGCCTAGCAAACATAACTTATTACTGAATTTGTTTGTATGAATAAGTGCAACAGACTTGGAATATGCACTCCACCCAAATGACATGCAAATGTTGTGTACAGGTTAAACCGTGAAGCTTCAAGATGCAGGGAGAAGGATCCGGACATGCAAATGACGACCACCAGAGAAGGGCAGATTCTAGACGACGACGTCGCTTTATGGCTGCAATCGCAACTATAATAGCCAGTGCCGAGTTTTTGGATAGTGACACAGTACCAAGGCCTGCGCACATTTCTTCTTTGAGGGGCATCGATAAGGTAAATGAATTGTTATTAAACAATAATGAAGCTGCTATGTTTAACAAGGTGCGTATGGGACCATGTGCATTTATGATTTTGTGTGACATACTAACTGAACGCCGGTTGTTACAACCCTCGTACAACATGAATGTACAAGAACAATTATTTGTGTTTTTAACAATCGCTTGCCAAAGTCAAACTAACCGTGAAGCTCAAGACATATGGCAACATTCTGGGGAGACAATTTCACGACGGTTTGGTGATGTCCTCGATGCTATATGTGCACTACATGATGATTTTATTAAACCCCCTAACTATGAGAGAGTGCATAATTTTTTACGTTAGAATCGTCAAAGATATGGAACATGGTTTGACGTGAGTTCTCTAGCTCTTTGACCTCGGTCTTGTGTTAGTCACTCCACCAATTGTATCTGTTTTTTAATAACTACAATATAATATTATTGTTCAGGATTGTGTAGGCACAATTGACGGAACTCATATACCTTGTACACCGATTAGAGTTCCAAATCCTATGGCGTACCGCAATCAGAAGGGTGTGAACTCCCAAAACATATTGGCAGTTTGCTCATTCGATATGAAGTTCACATACATACTATCTGGATGGGAAGGTTCAGCGCACGATGCAAGAGTGCTAATGGAAACGCACTCCAATCCTAGGTTCAAGTTCCCACGTCCCCCACCAAGTTATATTTCATAATGTATCTGTAGTTATATGTATTAATAGTATGGGGCATAAATTGCATCCTAATTTACATAACTTGCTCAGGAAAATACTATCTTGTTGATGCGGCATATGCAAACTCTGATTGTTTTCTTGCTCCCTACAGAGGTGAGACTTACCATTTGCCTGATTATAGAAGGAGAAGTGGTGGATTTCAGGGAGGTAGAGACATTTTTAACTACAAACACTCGTCCCTACGTAATTGTATAGAGCAAACATTCAGGGTTTGGAAGGCTAGGTTCCCTATCCTAAGGCGCCCCAATAATACGTATCCAATGGATAAACAAGAGAAGATTCCTGTTGCTTGTGCAATACTGCACAATTTCATTCACATGTTTAATGAGGGGGACCCCCTTCTAAATCAATACTACTGTGATGGTGTACCGGTAAGCAAAATAGATCCGAACAATGATGATGAATTTGATGATGATGACATTGATAGTAATGTCCCTGAAGGGCCAGTTGTAACAGGAGGTAGTGTTAGTCGTACAGAGATGGGTCATTTTAGGGATCGCCTTGCGAATGAAATGTGGGTGGAATATCAGGGAAGCCGTGGAAGACACGTTTGATAAGCGGATTGATGCTGAAGTTTAATGGGGTACTTTCTTTACTTCCACATTTTATGCTTTATGTTTTTGTCTCTACCTTTCATATGCTTTGTTTGCGTAGAGAAAATTGCACACTTGTGTATTTCAATGAAGAGAAATTTGAATATGGCAGAGGAAGTGCTTGGAATTTATACCTTGCTGGTGAACCGGTTGGCGTGTTAGCTGCAACTGGCATGTAAAGCAGTTCTTGATTCTAGCCCAACCGCCAACTCTTCTTGGGAATTAATGAAGGTAATTAAACTTTTGGCTAGTGAGTTCTGTTGTTTGAGTATAGTTGGACTTTGGTTTTGGGGAATGCATGATGTGGATGTTCATTCTGATGTGGAATTGTTATTTGTCAACTCCAGGAAATACTACTTTGCAAGGCTATTTTCAGAAATGAGTTTATTGATCGCTGTGTAGAAATTGATTTGCTGGATTTGAAAGGAAGGAATTGATTTGCTGGATTTGAAAGGAAGAAATTGATTTGCTGGATTTGAAAGGAAGTTTGATATATGAAGGACTCATATTGTGTAACTATTGTGGTAAATAGGGGCCCTTACATGAGCAGGTACAATCATGATTTTAAGTATTACTAATTTACTAGGGTTCCTTATTCTTTGGTTTGGTCGGCTTTACTCAATATAGCACACGTGAATAAACATTTCTTTGGTCAACCGAGCCTCATCACTGTTTCATTCTTATATTTGTTTTATTTTTTATTTTTTGTTTCCTATAAACTACTTGCTCGCTTGAAAGTTGACAAAATCATTTTGTTTACTCTTTTGTTGATGGTCATTGAACACTTATAGCAGACTTCTAATCAGTAACTTCCAATTAAATTTGTGTATTCCTTTTAGTTTTGGACATCGATGCTGTTGATGCTACAATAAGAAACTTGGCATTGGAGTGGGGAACTGACTACGATATTAGGGTCAATGGGATTGCGCCTGGTCCTATTGGTGATACTGCTGGAATGAGTAAACTCGCGCCTCAAGAGATAAATAGCAAAGCTAAAGACTACATGCCCTTTTACAAGCTAATTATGAGAGAAATGGGATATTGCAATGGCTGCTCTCTATCTCTCTTCAGATGCAGGTCAGTAGTGGCTTCACTCTCGTATGCGGATGCAAATCGTATGCTCTGGTTCCTTTTCTTTATCAATACTAATGAATTATGCATTTCAGCGTCATAGGAAATACTGAGTGCTATTTACTTCTTAATACACACACACCTTGAAAAAATCTGCTGATTGTTAAGAGCAATTGTAGTCCTTTGTAATATTGGGACTTGCTTTTCAATGTTTGTCTAATTTATGGACTTGGCAATTTGTTAGTCTTCATTGTTGGCACGTTTTCGGTTTTTGTTACCTGAAAATATGATTGTTGCCTCATTAGGTTTCTGCATTCGGACTTCATTAGAAATGAAAATGAAGGTATTAAACTTTTCGCTACTTGCTTCTTGCTGTCTGCCTGTGTGAAGGGTAAAGCTATCACTAATTAATGTCAACTATTGGGATTTTGGTCCATTGAATAATCAGGTGACTCTCGGATTTCGTCAGCAAAGATTACGTGGCTTAGTTCAGATACAACTTCAATAAGGAGTCCACAGAATTCTGACATGGGTGAATTGGCCGTGGATATTGTTTTGGATAAATCAGCAATGAAGCAAAGTGGAGCTGCATGGAGGATAGTCATTGCCTCTTGTCTTCCCTGATTGCATGCGTTCTATCCCATACGGCATTAAACAAATCCAGGAATTGCTAGGAATTTCTTGATAATCAGAGAACCACTGTCATTTGACATATGACAAGGTACTAGCAATGTGGTATTGTTTGTTGTTGCCACCAACCCGTGTGGAATGGTTTTCGGTGCTTTTTGCCGGATCTTGATGTTACTTGTCCATTTGTAGTGCTAATTTGCACACAATTTCTTTTCCTTTTTCTTTTTTCCCCTCTTGCTTTTTAGTTTTGAATAATTTGGAGTGGATAACAGCAAATACCAATGTACTAGTTGGCCCTGAATGTTCAAAAGGGTTGAAATACCAATTAACGGTGATCCTGTTAAGCGAATTAATTATGATTGGATAAGTGAAAGATTACTTGTGTTCTCCGTTTAATATTTTTGTCCGAATTGATTAATAGTAGGTGCATCAAATCATTTTTTTTCTACTAATTCGCTTGTTATATAATGGAAGCCGTGGGAGACAAGTTTGATATATGATTGGCTTGTTATATAATTTTATTCACATTTTTTTCCATATATTTCTCACTAGCTTGTTATAATTTTGAGTTATAATTATTTACATAATTTTTTTCTAGTACTTTCATTTTTATAATTATGTAATGAATTTTTTTTTTAAATTACACGTAACGAATTATATTTATTATATATTTTTAAATTACATTATTTTAGTCATGATTCAAATTCAGAAAACAAGACAACCAAACACTAGTTCGAATCACATTTCAGGTTAGAATCAAAATCATGTATATACACATCCAAACGAAGGTTCTAATCACTCTGAATCATAATTCAAATCATGAATCATGATTCAAATAAAAAAGACTCAAATCACCCTCAAAGTTAGGAGTTAGTCTTCTACTTTTGTAAATATTAGGAAATCAGGAAACATATAGGAACGAGATTCTCTAATTAGTTTTATTCTGATTTAGTGTTGCTGATTTTTAGGAGGTAATTGCTATATTTAGTTAAGTAAAAGCTGTATATATACTATCTACTCATTACCAATCGTAATAAGAAAAGAAGAGATTATTTCCTTCAAAGTCTTCATATACTATAGAATCCTCAGTTCTTAAAAAATTCAAAAGGTAAAGTGTTAAAAAAAAAAAACAATAAATATAGGGTCCTTAAGGGAAAGTGCCAGGCGGATGAAAATTCAAGGACTTCTATTATTATTTCTTGTTATTATTGCTAAGAAAGTTTTTATATCTTACCCTAAATTCTGGAAAAGGAAAAAGAAGTAGGGCATATTGTTTTAGCTAGCTTGATGACAAGTCAGTTTTATTAGTCGTTTAATTAAATTTAAACGGTTTAATTTATTAGTGTCTATGTTTAAAATGGTGCACTATACAGTATGAAAATATACCCTTTTATTTATCAAAACATTAAAAATAGATAAAATGATTAAAAAACTTTTGTTATAAAATAACGCGTTCTACAGTAAAAAGTATCCTGACATAATATTGTTCATTGGTTTGGAGTCATTAATGTAGCTGAATGGAATATTCTGCATTTTCTGTAATTAAAAATTTCGAATGGTACGACAAGTTACTCTCACAATAGTTGTGTGCGCAATAACTTTTGTTAATTTTCGGATTTTACTTACGCTAAAGAAAAGATAAATATTTAGGCAAGTGGTTGATATTTATGTAGCACTTTTCTAGCTGCCTGCATTTTAAATTCAGGGCAAGTGGGAAACCAACAAAGCTTTTCTACTTATACAAAGAACTGCTGATTTATAAATGAAAAAGATTTTCAAAAGTGGTACTGCTTGGAAATACACTTTTCAGCTGATCTACGTGTGTGTGTGTGTGTGTGTATATATATACAATGGAACAGAAAAAAAGAATAAAAAAAGGCTTTTCATTTAAAAATCTCTAGAGTGGAAGAAAAAGAATGTTACTGATGAGCAGGTAATGTTGCTTGGACTTTGGATTTCTCATGTCCAACGTTCATTATGTTTTGATACAATAGTAAAAAATCAAATGCCCATTAAATCTTGTTAAATCATCAAATTTTTCTTAAGCTCACATCATGTTTATGTGATTGACTCTGCAACCATGTTGAGAGTCTCAACAAAAGTACTTTTGTTTTCATGTACCACTACATAACTAAAAAGAAACAGTCTTAACTCCGACGAATAATCAGGCGCTTGTTGCATCGTTCATATGGGTGTGTGACGTTCGACTTACTTAAATGTAACATTCAAAAAATATGATCCACTACATATAACATTGAGTATTACAATCCTTAAACAAATTGAGGATTAGACACACTTATAAACCATGTTACAAGAGAACAACAAAAAAAGCTACATTTACTGGATTATACGGTGCCATACTTATGATTTTCACTTTGGCTAAGTGTATATATGTTGGGAATAGTGTTTTGAAAGTATGAAATGTAATTAAAGATTTTATTATTTAATTAATAAAGTAGAAATTTCATTATTTATGTGCATGTATTGTTATATATTTTATGAATATCATTGAAAATTTTGCGATTATTTATGTGACCTTAAAAATGGTATATAAGTGTTATATATTAAATGACAATATTTAAGGATAATAATCGAAATTAGTCCGTAATGAATTTAAGTTTGGAATCTTTAATTAAAACATTACTAATACATGTCATTCCCATTAAGAATGGAATGAGCTTATCCGTATCGTTGATATAGAGAGATATCGAATGAGTGTATTTTACATAATGAGATTATATAGTATTGGGATAAAACACAATATGAATTTCTGATAATTTCCGTTAAGTATAGAAATTCTAATTGAGTCTACCAATGGTCATATATAGAACGATCTTAATCCTGAGTTATTAACAAACTCCTATTTATAGATTTGTGTCTTTTGACTTACTCGGTACAGAGTTTGATATTCTAAATCGTATTCCTTGTATCTTGGACACATGAAGAAATAAGTAGCTGAAAATATTATTATTATGAGATGGAATCCATTCATTCTTGATTAAAAAAAAGATAAATAATTCCCTTGAGGATTGATCGGTACTTGGATTAGTGGGAGCTCCGATTCATGAATTTGTTTTATGAATCACTATCCATTAGAGAATCAATGGTACTCAAGGATAAAGAAGTAATTAGAGAGGTTAACGGATTTACCTAGCTCTAATTATGAATTATTTATGGATGATTAATCTATACGAAGTGACTATATCAAATGGACGTTTCACATATATAATTAATTGTCTATAATATCAAGAGTGTAATTCCAAGTTTATACTAGAATAACTTTTGGAATTAATAGAATTAATTAGTTAATTAAAGGTTTTAATTAATTATTAATTTTAGTGGAGCTTGATATTATGGGTCTATGAGTCCCTGCGTCATCTTGTTAATTCTACAAGACACTAAGGGTAAAATAGTAAATTTAGAATTATGAAATTCTAAATTATATCATTCAAAAATAATTATTTGGGAATTAATTATGTATTAAATAATGTGATTATTTAATTTAATTTAATTTTAGAAAGCACAATGTGGTGGGACCACAAAGGCCACACGCCCAGTCACTCGTTGTAGGGGCGTGTGGCTCGGGGAGGAAACTCATTGGGATTCACTTGCTTGCTCTTTAAGTTATCTGGTTTACTTATGTGACAAGTTGTCTAATTGGAATTCAAATTTAAGGAAAGTATGACTTTAACTAGAATTTGAATTTGAGTCAAAATTAGAAACTGGGTAAAGAAAAAAAGTATTCTTCACTAGCGCCAACCACAAGGGTATTTCCCTGTGGTGGCTGAGTTCTACAGTGCATGAGAGAGGAAAATGTTCCAAAATTCAAACGGTAAACTATCTCTAAAATTTCAGGAAGCTTTATCTTATGTAATAAGGTAGACTTTCCATAGATGTCTGAGAGGCACTCTATAAATAAGGGATTGTAGAAATTTGAAGAAAATAATTTTTGCTCCTCCTTCTATACTGGCCGAAATTTTAGAGAGAAATACCGGGAGAAAAGTTTTTTCCAATCCTAGTTCCACATCGCACATGTATTGATGTTTGTGGAATGAGACGAGTGATAACGATTTTCCACACAGTCTCTAAAGAATTCAGGAATTGACGAAGAAGATTCTTGGTAGTCTGAGAAACTGGAGCACTTGGATTGTTCGTAGTCAAAGACTAGAGTTATCATCCTAATCGTTGGCTAGGTATAATTACTGAACTAAATTAATTAGATTAGTTTATTGGATGTAAATTAATATAATCTATAGCATTCTTAAAAGTTTTATGAAAATTTTTATTCAAACCCATCCGACTTTCCACACTTCCGCACCCAAATTCGATTTGGAAACCAACAATATATACTAGTTAAAAGTGTGCGCCCGTGCGTGCATTTTTTGTAACTTTTTGAAACTAAAATTTAAAATTTTTTCTAGGATTTAGTTTTACGTATTTACTATCATCTTAATAGTTGAGTTTAGCCAAAAAAAAAAAAAAAAAGAGCACATTTAAATGGGAGAAAAGTTTTTAAAGGAAAAAAATTAGAAAGTAAATTATTTATGGGATACATATAAAGAAAATATTTAAAAAGCTTGAATGAGAAAAATGTTTAAGCAAAGTTACATCCGTCAAGATATTATTGAGGGGAGCAATTAGGAAAAAATATTTATGAGAATCATAGTCAGACAAAATATATATATATATGAGAAAATTTACTTTAACAAAAGCAGTTTTGGGAAAAAAAGGTTTAATAAGGTCATTTAAAAACATAAGATTTAAAAATAAACAAAAAAGTAAAAAGATAGAAATGCATATGTATTTTAGTTAAATCTGTACATATTGGAAATAGATTAAGTATGTTAAAGAAAAATTGAGAAAAAGTACGAAAAAACGAAAAAAAGAAGTTGATACTTTTTTTTTTATTTGAAAAGAAGTTGATATGTTACAGACAAGGATAGTGTTAAAAGGGACTTTGTTTCAATAAAAATGATAAGATAAATTTAGAAAAAAATTATTTTAGTATAAGCTATCAAGGAAGAAAATGTATTTTAAAAATAATAAAAAAAGGAATAAAACTTTGAGAATCTCTTGGTGGGAAAAAAGATTAAAGACATATTTGTAAGAAATCACTTTAATAGGAACAAAGTAAAAATGTATTTCAAAAAAGGATATTGCAATAACTTTATTGTTGAGGAGCTTTTGACAAAAAGGAACAAAAAAGAAAACAAAAGAAAATAGAACAAGAAAAGAAAAAAAAGAGCAAAAAAAGGTAGAGTTGACACTTAGACAAATGGAGGAAAATGCACCCAAAAGAACTTGTTCATTTTTATGTACTAGTTAAAGTACGTACTACACATGTAAAGAATTATTTTGGGCTTATTTAGTTGTATTTTTGAGTTATAGTGACTTGAATGTAGATCTTGAGTTGAATTTAAGTTATAATTTGAGTTGAAATTGTAACTTAAGTTTGTGTTTGGTTGTGTACATTTTGAGTTATGGTTTGAGATGAGAATCTTTTTGAGTTTGTGTTTGGGTGGGTCAAAACTTGAGTTTGTATTTAGATAGTATTTTAATAAAAACTCAATGATAATGGAAAATTTCAATAGGGTATATGGATAGGATTTTATTCGTCTTTTTTTGTGAACGCATAAAAAGAAAATCATCTCAATCGGAATTAAAACGAAAAAATTAAAGCGTTTTTAAGAATAGAAAAAATATTGTTCATTAACTTGAGTTTAAGTTTAGGAACTTAAGTTGAATGAGAAATTTGAACTCAGATTTTAACTCCAAACTCATGTTAAATTCAAGTTCAAACTTAAATTTTACAAAAAAAAAAAAAAAAACATAAACTTGAATAAAATTATAACTTGAGTTCAAATTTTTTTTGAGTTTAAGTGCAAAGAAACAACCTCTTTATAACTTTGCTCCAGTGTTAAAATATATGTAAAAAGATTAAACAAGAAAAAAAAATTTATAGAATAAAAAAATATAAGCAAAATATTGAAAAGATAAAGAAAGTAAAGAATAAAATAAAAAATAAAAAAGGGAAAATGAAGGGTTGCCATGTGGCAACCTTGGGAAGGGAGCACTTTGGTTCTTTTAATTGGTAATAGATGTGCGGTAGCGTTTATTTGGTGTATTCGTACCATAATTCAAATTATGATTCGTGATTTATTACAGTATTTTTTCACACAAAAAATACATGTAAATAAAAAATAGTTCTGAATCATGATTCTGAATCCATTAACCAAACGTTTTAGATTAAAGATTAAAGGGTTTCTTCGGTGATACTCTTTAAAAAAATTTACTAGTAGAACACTATATTTTAACTGTTGGATTAAATTTTTAATAATCAGATCTGTGCATGTCCGTATCAAACATTTACGGTGCGCAACACAAAATTACTCATTCTGCAGATCTAACCGTTAGAAAAGTGTTCTAACGATTAAAATAGGGTGTTCCACCAGTAATTTTTTTAAAAGGTCTCATCATAGTGAAAGCCGATGAAAGATTAAAGAATATGATGTTAAATAAAGGGAAGAGTCTCTACGGTGAGATTTCTTAAAAAAACCAACCAATAAAACACCCTATATTTACTATTAAAAGTTTTTAAAAGTAAAATTTATACATATTCATATTAAAAAGTTACAGCGCACTGCACATAACTACTCAACTTTAAAAAAGTAATACGTTAGTCAAAACAACATGTTATATTGGTTAATTTTTTAATGAGGTCTGACCGTTGAGAAGGTTTAAATATATTTTAACCCTACATTCTTGAGAATTTGGTAATCAAAAGCCACTTGGGTGCTGATTGAAAAAAACAAAAAAGCCACTTGGGTGAGGTAATTTGAGCAACTGAGATCATAAATTATTGTATAATGAAAAGTAAAATTGAAGGGGGATATGACAGATAGTTAGTTGTTTTGTTTGACGTAAGAGAAAAGGGTCCGAGACAGACAAACAGACCGAATCGGACCTTCAAAGCTAAAAGGGCAAAAAAAAGTTTTTCTTTCCCTTCAAAAAAAAAAAAAAAAAAAAAAGAACACAATTATTAATCGTACAAAAATTATGTGCACTTATATCTATAGGCGTGTGTATGTGTGTATTATATATGCGACCAAATTGAAAGGGACATTATTAAGGCTTATATTCTACTGAAGATTGCTAGTTGTGTTATTCTAATGCCCAATATCCGTTCTTCCATTAATAAAGAAGAAAAAGTAGAAAAAGGATTGACTCTCTTCTCTCTCTCTCCGTCTCTCTCTCTCTCTCTCTCTCTCTCTCTGTTTCCAACAATTCACTAAACACAAAGCTTCTACTTTTTGCGAATTTCTTGAAGGTTTTTAGAGTTTCATTTCTCCTTTTTCTTTTTCTCGTGTTCGTTTCGGAGATTTTCTCATTTCAATCCGTTTGCCATTTTTTGGAATTGGGCGCGATTTCGATTGAGTTTTCTTTCTTACGCTCGTCAATTGCAAAGCAGGAACAGAATTGTAACTCAGTTTTGATGGTAAACTCTCAAATGATGATTTAAAATTATCTCGTTTGGTTGGTGGGAAAATTTGGAAAGAGATATTTCGGGAGCATGAATTTCTGGATTATTTCACAGAAGACGTTTTCTGACAATCCAAACGAGGTGACAAAATTATGTAAAATCTGAAAGTTCCTGGAGTTGAAAGTTCGCAATATAGTTGGTTTCTTGTAGCTGAATTCTTTTTTTTTTCTTTAACTAATATTTTTTTGTATTGTTGTTGTTTGCTTAAAGGAGCCTTTACTTGCAATTCTCAAATTTCGGCGATTGAGAGATATTTTATTTTAGACGATTTCCATTTCAGTGGAGTTGCTTTATTTTAGGGGTTACCGAAATCCCAGTTCTTGTTGAATTTTGAGTTGCTTAACTTTCACATTTGCAACTTTATGATTTTCGTGTTGGTGAAATGAAGATGCATGCGCGGTTACTACACTTTTTATATAATATTTGGTGATTCTTTTTTAATTATTTTTTTTTCGGGTGACTGAAAAAGAATCACGAAATAATGATAGGAAAATCAGAAGTTTTGACAAGAAACTACACATTATGGCAAATTGGCAATGATTCATGCCATACTTGTGATTCTGCTAGCTCTTTTCTTTAAATTTCTCTCTCCTCTCCAGCTCTCTAACCTCTTGTCAATTTTGTGTGCAGAAATTACTAGAAGGTCTGATTGATTAGTCAACCTTTACAGAGTACAAGGTGGGTAAATAAGTATTGGAAAATTATTTTAACAAAATGTTGGGTTCTTTTTTTTTTTTTTTTTTTTTTTTTTTTAAATTTGGG